>NC_066870.1:19769724-19996604 GCF_022985175.1 Labeo rohita | reverse complement strand
TTTTTAAAGAAAATAACCAATCATTTTGCTAGATAAGAGCCTTCTTCTTTGGCTGGGATCGTTTAGAGCCTTTTGAAGCTGCATTTAAACTACATTTTGGATGTTCAAAATCGTGGGGGAACCATTTAAGTCCAGTATATGGAGAAAAATCCTGAAATGTTTTCCTCAAAAAACATCATTTCTTTACGACTGAAAGACATGAACATCTTGGATGACAACGGGGGTGAGTACATTATCTGTTTTTTGTTCTGGAAGTGAACGTCTCCTTTAAAGTAGGAAGCAAAAGCTGGTTTAGGTAATAAAACACGGCTGTCTTTGGGCAGGATTTGAAGATGTAGTCTACATGAAGACCACAAGGTCACTCTCTTTGGCGTCTGTGACTTATGCATTACCCATCCCCCAGTCCTCCGTCTCCCGTCTCTTTCTGCCCCCTCTTTGTTTGACACTGGCCTTTCTTGCAGTCTGCTGAGGCGAGACTGTTGTGCAACTATCATTCGTCAGACACCCACACCGTTGTTGAATGAAGTTGGCCTGAATGCCTTTAACTCTTTCACAGTCCACCGATGTCACCACTGTGAGGCCAAATCAAGACCTTCTGCAACAAAAACTATCTTTCCACATTAAGAAACAAAAACTTAACAAATGCTCCAAACTTTCGTATTGTAGTGTATAAATTTACAAAACGTTCTTTGAGCAGAACACAAGTTTCTTCTAAGCAGAGCTCAAACAGTTACTGAACAGCCTGTCAGAAACCTTTGGAAAAGTTTTTAAATAAACTGGGACTAATTGAAGATACTTTGCTGAGTGGACCAATACCTCTTTGAAAAACAGAGAGGCAATACAGTACAAATCAGAAAGATTAGCCTTGAGCTTGTGTAAAGGAGGCTGTTCTTGCACTTGGCAACCATACACCGCTGCACTGACTGAATAAAAATCAGCTTGAATAGTGCTAACAAAGACGGACAGCATGGAGTAGCTTACATGGCAGCATATTTAAAGAAGGTCACACAATGAAGTAAGGTCATAGCCACAGCCAGAGTTTGATAAATAAATCCTGTTTGCAGGAAAAATATTTGTGTAATATGGGACGGGTCAGCTGCTGGACACAATCAAAGATTAGCATGTACGTTCACAAGACTGAAGTCTCAGATAACAGGCGTCCAGTTATGACTCAATACATGATGCTGTCGCCACAGAGTGCTATCAGGCATCCAGTGGTTAAACTATCATACTAAAGCCTTGGGTAAAAAAAAAAAAAAAATAAATAAATGTAATGAATAATTAAAATGATTCGCATTAAACTGAATGAATAACTGCTGCTGTTTTACTGTTCTCAGTCTCAAAGATAAAACAAAAAATACTCATCATTGTATATGACTGACTCTCTGGCCTAAAAATAAAAATTCTGTCATTAATTACTCACCCCCATGTTGTTCCAAAACCGTATAAGACCTTTATTTATCTTTAGAACACAAATTATGATTTATTTTTTATTTTATGAAATCCGAAAGCTTTCTGACCCTGCATAGGCAGCAATGCAACTGACATGGTTTTGTAGTCTTGAAAGCATTAACTGCAATCTTGTCTATTGAGAAAAGAAGCATAAATTCCTGGATTTGGCTAATGTAGTTCCTCTATCATTTCTGTACATATTTATTTATTTAGCTGAAACAAACAAAAGGTAAGGTACAGTAAAGTTACAGTAATTAACAAAATACCATAATGTCACTATACATTAACATCATACAACTATAAATCTTTCCAGCATATTTACAGAAATGGCCAGTTCAGTAAAGATTTACAGTTTAAGCATTAAACCAAATATATTTATCTTTAACTATATCTTTTAATATCTTTATTTATATATTTATGAGAGATATAGGACAAAAAAATAGTTAAAATTGAATTAGTCAGAACTTTTTCCATTACTGAATGAATAAATTTGACTAAGCTCACTTATCGGACCCATCACTGTGTTTCTCCCATGGTTATTTTCATCATAATCATGTTCAACACCACCATCTGGTGGAGGTCTTTATTGTTATAGGTACCAATCTCCAGAACCTCTCTTTACTGTTAGCATCATACTTTATGACTATCTTTAATGTAGATTTGCAGTAATATTATGGACTTAAACACATAAAATAAAAAGAATAATCAGCTTATACAAAGTTTCAGCATTTTATGCTCAAATATAGTTGTATAATGACCAATAAATGGCACTCCTGGCACCTCCTTTCCTACACTGCCGCTAGTTTGGTGTTTTTCATATCACTCCATGGCCTCTTTATACTCATGCAGTGTTGTGGAGTAACTGGTTACATTTAACCGCATTAATTTAATTACAAAACAAATGTAACTGTAATCCGTTACACATTTACAGAGAAAAACTGTGTAATTAAGTTTCAGAACAGGATGCATGCTTATTCACGTAACTCTTTTATTTCCTATCTGGGTTTATGTATAAGCTTTATTATTTAAGATTAACTGTTTTTATTTATTTATTTATTTATTTATTTACAAGGCATTGTTAGATGCAAGTGTTTCCTGTAAGAATTTGATTTCAAAAACAGTATCATAACTATTAAACTATATTTTACAATTTTAAATCTTTAACCTGATGATCTCTAAAGAAAAAAGAGGTCTGATTTTGTGATTCTGTGCTTTATTTTAATTTTAATTAAAGTGATGAAGGACTTTAAAAGTCTGACAGTAATCAGCGTTGAGTACTAAGGTTAACCTTGCCTTCTTTAAATGTTTCAAAATGATTAACAGTTTAAAACATTCATTACAAATGTAGAAAGGTAGTCAAATGTACTCCCTTACATTAATAAAGTAATTGAAATAGTTACTTATTGGGTAACTTTTAATTTATAACTTGATACATTTCCAAAGTAACCTTCCCAACACTGTAATGAAATAAATATTTGATATCCATTTAATGTGTTAAGTCAGTTTACAGTCATCTGGTTATTATTGTTAAATAATCCCCTTCAGGTTGTGTTTTGAAGGATGAAACTAATAACGGACAGTGAAAGTCATTGGTGGATTTCTTTGATTGACAGCTCAAAATACGAATCAGTAAAGCTTAAGATTAATCTGGGAGTAGTTCCGCTAGACAGTAAAAAGAAGTGCGTGGCAGCAGAGTTCAGTGCGGAGCCAAATGAGTGTTCTCCACAAAGTTTATTTCCAGTTTGTGCGTGCAGCTAAAAGTAAGTTCAAATGTTCTTATCTTTATTGTTAATATGCTGTATATTGTTGCTGTTAAAGATAGTCACGGACTGCAGGTTAACGGCAGTACCGTAGGCTTGAGTACCACGATCGCGATCCCAGCAATCGCCATGTTTTCCTGTGTGAGTAATGTGATAGAGTGTTTTGGACAACTGCTTACACGTTTATTAGAAGCGTGATGTGGATTATATGTTTATTTGCGGATAAATACCGTCAGAATCACGTTCTAAATTGCCTCGTCATGTTGTTTACAAAAGGCAGCCGGAATCACGCTAATGACGTTACGTCCGCGGGTTCGAGCCCCGCTCGGAGCAAGGCTGTATATAATGTTGATTATTGTAATTATACAGTGACTAATATTATACAGTGACTTAATATGGTTGTGAATGTTTATTGTAATAATTAATTCTCTTATTTACAATTCTTGTATGTATACTTTCAGAACCACACACACACCCTTGTGTACTCCCATCTACAATGGAGAATAAATGTTAAAGAAGAAACATCTGAGTACTTGCATTCTTACCGGATGTGCCATAGTGATTGCAAACTTTACTAACCAGCCCAAATAAGCACAAATACAACAGGTTGATTTGCTTAGCTTCCATTTATTTTGCGATAATAATAGTCTGGCTGTACATTTTGTCTAAAATATGAATGGCTAAGAATGTGTGGCAAACTCCTCTGAAACTTGTGAACCAGTTAATGTGATTGGTCTAAATAAAAATAATAAATTTTTAAGCTTTCTCATATTATTAGCTTTGTTTCTATACATTTAATGTAGGGGTGTTACGGTACACGTATTCAGTTTTTCGGTTCGGTACACATGCGTAGCCTATACCGAGCAAATACAGCGACCATTCCCTCCGCTTTGCTACTAGTTTTAACAGGAATAATCATGAATGAACAGCTCATACCTCATGTAATTGCTCAATCAATGGTTCAACCGCAGAAAGACGTCAACAACAGCTTGTAAACAAAATGTCACGTAGCATTTCATTTACCTCAGGCAAGTCATCAGTGTCCACAGCTCGTTATTTCACTAGAGAAAAGAAGTCTACAGAACAGCACTTCGCAAAATATTACACTACACTGTAAAAAATAAAAAAACACAATTTGTTGAGTCAGCTTAAAATAATTTGTTACCCTGCTGCCTTAAAATTTTAAGTTCAGTCAACTAAAATAAGTTTAGTCAACTTGAAATGTTAAGTTGTACTAAGTAACAATTTAGATATTTGTGTTTGCTGAACTTAACAGATGGGTAAGTAACCCAGCTGCCTTAAAATTTTAAGTTGATTCAACTCATATATCTAAGTTGTCACTTAGTATAATTTAACATTTCAAGTTGAATAAACTTTTTTTGAGTTAACTGAACTTAAAATTTTAAGGCAGCCAGATAACAAATTATTTTCAGTTGACTCAACAAATTGTTTTTTACAGTGTATACACTACCGTTCAAAAGTTTGGGGTCAGTAAGACTTGTAATAGTCTTTAAAGAAGTCTCTTATGCTCATCAAGGCTGCATTTATTTGATTAAAAATATAGAAAAAAAAAAACAGTAATATTGCAAAATGTTTTTACAATATAAAATAATGTTTTTTATTTTAACATACTTTAAAATAGAATTTATTCCTGTGATGAAAAGCTGAATTTTTATCAGCTGTTACTCCAGTCTTAAGTGTCACATGATCCTTCAGAAATCATTCTAATATGCAGATTTATTATTAGAATGATCAATGTTGGATAATATCAACAGTTGTGCTGCCAAATATTTTTTGGAACCTGTGATTTTTTTTTTTTTTTTTCAGGATTCTTTCATGAATAACAAGTTTAAAAAGTACAGTGTTTATTCAAAATATAAATATTTTATAACAATGTAAATTATTTATTATTAACTTTTAATAAACTTTTAATTATTAACTTAATACATCCTTGGTGAATAAAAGTATTAATTTCTTTAAAAAAAAAAACAAACAAAAAAAAAAAACAACAATAAAAATGTACTGACCCCAAACTTTTGAACGGTAGAGTATAGGCTACTCATTATATTTTACTTTACCTGTTAGTCTTATTTAATGTATATGTAAATTAACCTGTTATGAAACGTTCTAATGACAGCCACTGTGTAACTGAACGTATTTTATCAAATAGAAATTGTAGCATTTATAAGTTAATTTAAAAACTGCATTATGTGCAATTTACATGTTTGCACAACACAAGTTGAGTGTTGAGTAGCCATATATATTTAAAAAAATAAATAGTAATTCAATTTAAGTTAATTAAGTTTGGGTTAAGTTGTTTAGCGTAATCTTAAGATATAGTCAAATTTATAAGCTGAGGTAGATTCTTATCTAAGAAAATTTTATTTATAACTGTATGTATTTAAAGAAAGAGTTTAGTTTTTCCCACTGCTGTGCCGAAATTATAATGAACCGTGATGTTAGAACCAAGGTACGTACAGAACGGTCATATTTATTGGGTCAAAAAAGTCTAAGAACATTTAACACTCATCATGCATTCTAATTGAAAATGGAAACTTCATTACAATTTATAAAATCAGCATAGCAATCTGAATTTAAAGTTTAATTCATACATTACATTTCAGAAATACAATGCATAGATTTCTTATGTGTGATAAATACAAGAAAAATAAATAATTGTTTACAAAACTATATAATTAGTTTGCACAATATATCATCTTTAAACATACTTAATTAACATAAAATCAGCATAATTTCATTTAAAAGTGAAACTGAATTCACAAATTGAATTTCATAATTTAAAAATGTCCAAAGAGAATCCAAAGAGAAACAGTGCAGAACTGTAAACATTTCTTCTTCACTTTATGTTTCTCTGTTGTGCCTTTTTTCTTCTAAAAATGTGGTTCATTTCAAGTTTAAGTGAAAGAAATCCCATATTTTCAATGTGGCCTCAGCCTTTTGGATCCCACCCTATATATTGCTGTTCCAGGCGGCAGGGATCATAATGCAGGTGGATAGCAGCTGCACTGCTGAGATATGTGTGTGTGTGTGTTTATCAGGAAACCCTGTGGGGAACTGGGATGCAGTTACAGTGCCCTGAAGCCATCTATTCTGTAAAGCAGCTATCGACCTCCAGCTGTGAGAGCAGAACTGGGCAATTTTGGTGAAAAGACCTCTGAAGATAGAGAGCAGTGCCCAGTGCACATAAAGACTACTCATCGCCTCCCGCTAAACAAATCAACCCAGAGTAAGGCCAACGAAACCCACAGGGCCATTACCACGGGTTTACCTGATTACATATATTCTGACTGGAACAGTTTTATTCTGGGTAAAGCCATCAATTATTCATTGATATTTATGAAAGAGGAAACTCAAACTTAGGAGAGAGGTTAGTACAACTTCCACTTATGAGCAGAATACAACACTTTATTCTGATTGACAGCTGGAATATTCTCTTCTGTAGATTAAATAGTGTATTTTTAACCACCAGAGGGCAGACTGAACAAGCAAAAGATTATTGGCACTGAGATACTTGGGAAGTACATGATAATTATTTTCATTACATTTTAGGTAGTAATTAAACTGGTTTAAGTATTGAGTTGTTTTACGATGATTTAAAAAAAAATCATATTGTTTATGAGTTGCATTTACTAGAAACCGCACATTCTCTGTCGATATGCATTACAAAGGCATTGTTCTCAAACAATAGCTATGCAAAGGTAAACTGATCCCATAAAATGACTATTTTAAGGTTCGCAAGCAGTGAGAATGAGGCTATTTGTTACAAAACGACAATGTCACATCTAAAATAGATTGCTTTAAAAAGGAAGGCAAAGAAAAGATTATGAATAATGCTGAACCCACTTGCAATCCAGATTGCAATGATCACCTGGTGTAGGGCAGCCAGGTATCTCATTCCTCCCTATAAAGCATAAAGAAGTGGTCTGCTGGAGGCTGATAAGCTTTATTTTGCAGGGACTTGGGGGACAGATTGAATAGAGCTGTGCTGATCCATCTCAGAGATTGAATCAGGTAGAAGGACTTAGGCAAAGCCTGTGAAAGGCCGTGCTCTCAAAGAGGACATCTCCTCCTCAGCATCACAAAAAATAGCTAGTGTTTAATGAGTGTTTAGCTTATTTACATAGATGCTGAGGCCAGTGATGGCAGAGCAGTGATGCATCAGAAGGAATTCAGGTAAATAGCCTTGTTTTGTCTGCATCTGAATATCTTGCTTTTTTTCTGTGAAAAGTGTATAAAAAACCTTCATTGGCAGCCTTGCTAAACTCAAAACAGTCAATGTGGTGCATGAAAAGCGAGGCTTGTGGTTCAAGGCATTTCACAAGTCACTAATTTACAGATATATTATGTGTCTGGATGGAATAACTGACCATTTCTGACATCCTGCTACCGCAATTGCTGTAACATTACCACTTTAGCTCAAGGTGGCAGTTTCATGGTTGAAAACATATCACTGGAGTCATCACACCGTTATGAGAGACATTTACTGTTATTTCAAACCGTGTTCTGTTGTTATATATCAACCTGCTGTTTGTTGCAGTTACTTAGCGCCACTTTATTGGTGATTTTTTATCATATTTGTGCTGTCTCTACAAAAAGAGAAACAGAAAAGCTGTAGATTTTGAGTTTGAAACGTTATCAAAACACTCAAACTGATCTATTATCTCTGCTTTAAAGCAGGGTCTTTGAAACTTCCCATTCCCTGTGAGGCAAACTCTCTCTAAAACAAAGGTAGCTGTATATTTTCCATGCATAAAATGATTACACTTCACAATACTGGTCCCTGGACTTTAAAGCATATTTTTTAAATTAACATCTTTTTGTTTTAACATGTTTTTTTATTTTTTCCAACAAAGAGAGAATTTAAAATGTAAATCGAATTTAACAAATATGGTAACACTTTATTTTAACGATCAATTCTCACCAGTGTTCGAATTGTGTCAAAGCTCTTGGGGGGTTCCCCTAACACCCCTTAATATTTTCAAACAAGTTTAAAGTGATTTTTACCTTTTGTGGTCATTTTTTTAACCTTTATAAAGCCATTCTTTTTTCTGAAAATGTGCAGTATCTTTTGTGTCAAATAAAGTCACTTAGAATAAGAAGACATTTTAGGCTGTTATCACACAAATAAAATCATTATCAACAAAATTCATCTTTTCAATATAGAGGAAACACAAAACGCTGCATCTGAATTGGCATTTAGATGTATGCACCCACTGTTTAATGCAGGACATGAATGCATTTAACCTGCAGTTACAAATGCATGAAAAATGTTGTAATATTTTAATCCTAAAACGTTGAATGCTGATATTTACAATTATTTTAAAAAATCAAGAGGTACTTTAAATGTGGAATTACAACCGCTAGTCAGTAAGTCACAGTAAATAAGTGAGTCATTGCAACTGAACCGAATCAACAGTCATGTTGTTTAGAGACGCAAAACAGTGCAGTGGCTGTGTTTGGAATGAATTTTGTTGGTGAAATAGAGCAGAAATAGAGCAAAAATAGGCAATATTGTGTCTAAATCATAAGTCACTTAATATTAACTTATAGTTTATTGAACTGTATAAAAATCAATGTCCCATTTATGATTTTTGCAAAAAAAAAAAAAAAAAAGCACTCTTCATGTGATATTGATTAACTATATGAAATGTAATGAAATACACATTTTCTGCTCCCATATCCTAAATTTTGGGAAAATGTATTAGACTGAATCACGCAGTGAAAGAATGCACTCTATATGAGCACAGTCAGTCTAGAAGGTGTTTAAGCACTCATAACTCCTCTTATAATCAAGCTGTCCATACACTGTATGATAAATAAATCTCTTACTTACATAGTTCGTACATCTGCACTTTGTTGCTTTACGATGAGCAAATTCGTGAGTTTAATCTGAACAAATCTCGAGGTTTCAGCAATGACTGTTCTGAACGCCTCTGATTGGCCACTGCATTCTAAACTCAACAGAGTCGTGTGTGATTAGTTATTATGCGCAACGTTGTAAAAAAATAAAGACAGATGTGATGATTCATGAGTGATGGGTTTTTAGAGTAATAAGAGATCAGATTTTGAATGTATAGCTGTATATTTAAGTGCTCACAATGCCTAAATATGTGTTACATGGTAATGAGTGGGAGAGTGACTCAACTCTCAAAAACGTGAATTACACCTGTGGAGCCAGATGATTTAAGACTCTATCATCTTAATGCCACAAATAGAATCTAAACTGAATATGGTAGTCTATGATCAGGAGATCTTTTAAACTGTCCAGACATATATCCTTGAAAGCTGCTGGACTTCTGTAATATGTTCTGTAATATGTACTTAATGAAAAACTTCTATTTCTATCTAAAGTTATGTGACAGGAAGGTAAGTGAATTATTGTTGTTGTTCATTTTTTTTTTTAATTGTTGGATTGTCATTCAGTATGTATCAATGCATGAACGAGTGCATGAACGAGTGTGAAATACCTGCTAATTACGTTGCATATTCCAATCACTTATAGGCTATTGGGCACTTATTCTGACTGTTTTTATAAAAATGATGCATGTGTTTCTCAAGGATATTGGTACATGTTTTGATTAACGTTTGGTGCCATAGTGTCTGCCTGTGTATTTTAGTCATATTTGGTCATTTTCTTTAATGTGTTATGTCCTGTTTTGATTTGTCCTGTGAGTTTGAACTTCCAAAATGCAGTTTCAGTGCAGCTTTGAAGGGCTCTAAATGATCCCAGCTGAGGAATAAGGGTCTTATCTAGCAAAACGATTGGTTATTTTCTTAAAAAAAAAAAAAAAAAACAAAAAAAAAAAAACAATTTAAATGTGTGTATGTATATATATATATATATATATATATGTGCTTGTATTGTCTAGCTCTGTGATGCACATACATACTCTGTGCATTGCAAAAATGTCCTATATTACTGTAGAAGTACTGACCCAGTGTTTACATAGTGAAGATGCAAAGAAGATCAAACGCCCTTTACAACAAAAAGGTAAAACAGCAATGTAGGATGATTTTGTAATTTGAGAAGAAAATGAGACGGGAGTTTTTTGACATACCCTAACTGTCTTGAATGGGACTGCACAGAGTACGCATTCACAGAACAAAGAGTTGTCTCTTCCGACTAGTTGTTTTTTTTTTTTTTTTTTTTTTTTTTTGTCTCGAGCAAGAGACTGTACTTCATTCATGTTACTTAATTTGACTGATTTTTACGCAGAAAAGGCGACAGCGTACCGCATTAAAAGAAATTGACATTCATGTTTTGATAACCACTGACCCACTTAAAAAATGAAACTAAAAAATAAATCATCTTTCAGAGCAAGGGGGCCCCCTGCTGTTTTGGGGGCCCTACGCAGCTTGTGTATTTTGCGTATAGGGAGGATCAGCTCTGATCTCGGAAGACAACGAGGTGAGTACATTATCTGTAAATTTTAGCTCTGGAAGTGAACTACTCCTTTAAGGAGCTAAAATGGTCCTTATCAACCTTGACTGACATAGCAATAATATTCTATCGCATAGTTTTGACAGTTAAAGTTTTGAGTGTTTTTTTGTTGGAGTGGGGCAGGTTTTGGTGAACTTTCTGTCTGGAAATCATCCATCCAATCTGGCAACACTGGATACAATCCAACGGGACTTGGGCAGAAATCATGCTCATGGGCAAGCCAATGTATTTATTTTCTAAACTTATAACTTTTAACTTTGTGGAAGCGAAAACGAGGCCGCTGGAGCAATTGCTACTGAGAGATGAGAGTGACACACCGCTCAAAAACAGCAGAGCTTTTATTATGAAACCCATATGTTCTTTCCGGTTGCTTTATCATACTAAATACATTTAAGTGTGTTGAAAGTTTTGTTATTATGCTACTCTGTGCGTCTAATAAAATGCATAATATTAAAGCGTCTTTGGTGTTTCCATGTTTTCTAAACTAAAAATGCTTCTTCTTTGGCATCATGATGAAAACTCCCTTTTGGAACCCTTATTTCTTAAGAGTGTAATTTCGTGCCAGTGCCTTTAATCAAGTATGATTTTTGGGCCTTTATAATAAAACATTTGGCCACCTCTGCTTTAAAGCATGTAAACTGATATTCCTGGTTGTACTTTAGTTTTACTTACAACAAGAAGTTAATGATATCACTATATCGTTCCAGTGGCTTAATGTAAATCCTTGTTGGTCCTGAATCAATACTGATTTTATTTACTTATTACTTGGGTGCTATTCAAAGTAGAGTTTCCTAGAACAGAGAAACCTGTATTCAAACCATATGAGTGTGCAGCTCTATTAACCCTTATTAATTCTATCTATGATTGTTTATGTAACTTTGTCAGGCTAAAATGAGGCTCGCATCATCATGGTGGAGTTAGAGGAGCGTCTAAAAGTAGGCTGTCCCCCAGGGAGGTCATGTGCTCAGACCCACACAGTGATACATCTTTCTTGTTGACTGTGGTAACTACTGTTCCACTAAAACATCATAAATTACATGTTGTTTGAAGGTGTTTCAACCTTGAACACCAGTATTCTGAGCTAGTTTAAGGAAGCATTAATCACATTCAGCTGGATAGTGAGAATGCCTCACACTCCCAGCCACTGCCGCACAGCAGAAAAATGAAATCAAATATCAACGTGTTGTAAAAACACCCAACTAATATAACCGCTGGGGTTGTTGTAGATCAATTCTCTTAATGATCAAAGCTTCACTTTGTTCAGTTTTTTTCAGTCTACTGAGTTTTTTGCAAACCTCACAGAAAGCACGTTATAGAACAGGTTCACAGAATACGATCCTCAAAGCAAGCCGGTGTTTTTAAGCGGAACCGAGCGACTGTACAGAGTTTCCTATTGATTTGTAAGAGTAATACACCCTTGTGGTATTTTCATTGAAATTTCTTTGAGATTTTATGCCTAAAGTGTGACCATAGAGAAAATATCATATAGGTTAAAGTTTATGAGACAAAACTTTAAGCCTGACAAATCGATTCCTCTGTAACATTTGTGAAGGTGGAACATTTCCCACATAGGAACAAAGGCAGGGAGGAGGAGATTGAAAAAAGCTCCAGGTTGTTCTGTGCACACCTCTGTGAAAGGAACTTCATAGTTTGTAAAGTATAATATGAGTCAAGATTGTAGAAATGTCCTTTAAAAGTTTGATTCCATATCAAGCATCTATGTGAAACATCTGGTGTAAGACTAGGCGTAACATTTTGAATAAAGAGGGCATTGGAAACATGACGCGGCGGTGCTCAAACAGAGACGTGGGTATAAATCTAGCCCGTGTCCTTTCACGATCCTATTCCACCATTTCTCTTTCAGAGCTTTCCTGTCACTCTCCATTGTACTGTCCCATTAAGGTAAAGTGCCCATCAATGAAATAATTGAGCAATATCATGAACAAGAGTGCTGTTGTACTCATACCTGCGGCCCTGTATTCAGTACAACAGCATAGTCTCAAGTGTAATAATGCTTTTATACAGTTGTACAGTATAAACAAGAACTTAAAAAGATAGTTTAGACTGTCTTTGACAGTTTTACCTCATTTGCACACTCTTGTTCAACAGCTTGGGGTCAGGAAGTTTTTTTTTTTTTTTTTTTTTTAATTAATTAATACTCTTTTTCGACAAGGATGCATTGACAGTAAAGACATATAATGATAAAAATGTTGATCTTTTGAACTTTCTATTCATCAAATAATCTTTCAAATTTAACTCTGTTTCCACAAAAATATTAGGCAACCCAACTAATTTAAACATCGATGCTAATAATAATAATAATTCTTAAAGGAGAAGTCCACTTCCAGAACAAAAATTTACAGATAATTTACTCACCCCCTTGTCATCCAAGATGTGCATGTCTTTTTCTTCAGTCGATAAAAAATTATGTTTCTTGAGGAAAACATTCCCGAATTTTTCACCATATAGTGGACATCAATTGTGACCCCAAGTCTGAACTTCCGAAATGCAGTTTAAACGCAGCTTCAAATGGCTGTACATGATCCCAGCCAAGGAAGAAGAGTCTTATCTAGCGATCTGATTAATTATATTTTGATCATTACAGTTAGTTCATTGTTCATTAATGTTAACAAAAGCGACTAAAATGTTTAAAATATATCCGTAAATGCTGAAATTAACACACTCTAACAAGGAACAATACTTCCATTCTACAGCTTTTATCAATCTTAATGTTACAAATGGACTCATATTGTAAAGTGTTACCATTACATCAACAATCAAGCTAAAGATGGCCATCTTTAAATATCTACAAGGCCACAGTATTGAAATTGCATACATATGGATATTGTGTACTTTCACAATTTAACTGCTTCTGTTCTAGAACATTTGTGGTTATCTAATCAAAATATAAAAATATGTTAGTCACACAATGTGCAAAAGTGCAGCACTGCGTCTAGAAGATCCGGTATCTCACACGCTGGACGCGTCACGTTTAATTCAAGCGGCGGTCTACAAGATTTTATTTGATCACCAGATGGGCAAAAGTCCTTTCTCCACTAATGCAGCATCTAGTCAACAAATTCATCACTTAGTAACGACATGAAAACATGCATTACATATACTGTACACACCGTTTCGTTGTTGATGTTTTAAATCCGCCTTTGAAGTGTCCCGCTCTGTGCAGCATGCAGTGTCACGTGTCTAAACAAACGGCACATGCTGTCAGTGATTTCCGCCACTAGAGGCCACTCTCATGCTGTAACAAAGACTATAGGGACGTTGCCGTATAATGACAACCTTCTCAGCCACTCCAGCAATGGACCCAACCCGGAAAAAACTATCAGCATGGATTTTTGCTGATAACCGATAGTTCCGCCAATCAGCTATCGGTGCCGATTAATCGGCAAAACCGATACATCGGTCAACCTCTATTCCATATAATCCAGGTCAATACAGTTAGGGGATGTCTAAAAACGCCTGTCTCGTTTTCTTCTTCAATATCAACATCATCCTATATCGCTGTTTACCTTTGTTTTTTGTTCACTTTGTAAACACTGGGTCGGTACGTCTGCAGCGTTGTAGGATGATTTTGAAGTTGGGAAAGAAAACAAGATGGGAGTTTTTTGACATACCCTAACAGAGTTCACACAAACTTAGACAAGATGAGCGTTTGAGGTTAAAAAGTATATAAATTGTCAATTTGTTTAGGTAATGACAGATCGTTTTGCTAGATAAGAGCCTTCTTCCTAGGCCGGGATCATTTAGAACCATTTGAAGCTGCATTTAAACTGCATTTTGGAAATTCAAAGTTGGTGGCACCATTGAAGTCCACTATATGGAGATCATTTTTTCCCCTCAAGAAACATAATTTCTTAACGACTGAAGAAAGAAAGACATGAACATCTCGGATGACAAGGGGGTGAGTAAATCATCTGTAATTTTTTGTTCTGGAAGTGGACTTCTCCTTTAAGCACCAAATCAGCATATTAGAATAATTTCTGAAGGATCACGTGACACTGAAGCCTGAATGGCTAGATGAAAATTCAGCAATAAAATACATTACAAAATAAATTAAAATAGAAAACATTTATTTTAAAATATTTCACAATTTTACTGTATTTTACTGAAATTTTACCTACCTTGGTGAGCAGGAGACTTTGCACATTACCAATTCCAAACGGCATATTGGTGTCATTAATTACTATTCATCACATGTTCTGTGAACACTTTGTACCATTTCATCACACATTTACACAAGCTGCTGTTCTACAACCCCAGAATGCAGCTCCCATCTTAGCACTTCTGGCATGCAGAAAAACAGTCAGCTGTGTTTCGACACCCAACATGAGTTAACTATAACTGAGAACTTGTGAGCCCACCACCAAGCTCTGAAATCAGTGATCCTGATAAAGTGTGACTACAAATGTTGGATCAGTTCATTTGGATCAGTGTTACTTTAGGTTTTAAGATTTTCCACTGAAAAGGCTTTACAGAATCAGCTTGATAGAAATCAGTGAAAAAAGTAAAAACTCCTTAAGAAGGTTGGAAATTAAATACATGTGTTGTGGCTCTCGGACATCCCGCTTGACTGCTTGACATTGTACAGTATCAACTGTTTCAAATTTGCTGACACAATCCATGTTACCCCACGATATGAATTTGCTTCTGGAAAGTGACTTAAGTTACGCGCCGCTCCCAGTCATCATTAAGACTAGCAAGGCACATAATTAGCAATTATGAATGAGATAGATAAGTGAGTGCAATGATGGTCTCATTTCTCCATCTGTAAGTCTACCCTGGAATTTAATTATTAATACATGAGCTTTAATTGAGCTTCTGTCTGAGCACATGCTCAGAGTAATTAAAATGTGACTGAGATATGCTTTAAAAGTTAATCTGAATATCAGGGCCCAATTTAAAATATTTTATGAAAAAAAGAGGGCAGCTGATAGCAGGGAACATTAAATTTGAGAATGAAATGGGACAGTCATCAGCAAACCTTACGATATACTCATTCATTCATCACGTCTATCAGACAAACATTTCATTTTCGCAACATTATGAATCCATTGAGGGGTTGTATAAAGCATTTTCTATTTCATAAGAGATATGAAATGTAAAGTGAATATAAAATGCAAACTGAAATGTAGTTTGTGTGTTTGAGAAGCCCAACTGGGCTGGACTTCGCATTGGTTTAACCAATCGTGTCAGTTTGATGCAGAATTATGTTTTTTCACCATGGAAGACATAAGAGAGATAAACTTGTTTGAAATGAGTCATAATTATCTGTTACAATTCTGTTTGGTGCTGTCAGGGATGCAGAAAATTAACTTTTACACAATGCCGAAAGGCATCACCGTCATTGTGTTGCAAGTGAAATTGGTATTTCATCACAATAAAAATGCAAAAAATTAAACTAGGCAAAGTGATACATGTGTGGCAGCCTAGATGATGCTTCTATACAAAGAATACTAGGGTATTACCAAGTTAAATGTCCAAAAACATAGGAATACCATGTTACTTTATGTTTGTGGCTGGACAAAGATCAGCTTTCTTATAGTGTAATAACACTGTTAAATCTTAAAGGGATAGTTTTTAGCTTTTTAAAAACTCACGCTCATGTCGTTCCAAACCCATAAGACCTTCGTTCATCTTCAGAACACAAATTAACATATTTTTGGTGAAATCCAAGAGCTTTCTGGCCCTCTGATTTCATAGAGAATACTTTTTGTCTCAGCAATTCTCTTCCATGTCAGTTTTCAACGTACGTTTACCTCAGTACCATGACACACGCGTGTACTCTCCTGAACGTGTGTCAAAGACTGACATGGATAACAAGAAACTGTTGAATAATGTTATTTGTGTTTTCTTGGCGCACAAAAATTTCTTGTAGCTTCATAAAATTAAGGCTGAACCACTGATGTCACATGGACTATTTTATCGATGTCCTTACAACCTCTCTGGGCCTTGAATGTTGTAGTTGCATTGCTGTCTTTGCAGGTTCAGAAAGCTCTTGGATTTCATCAAAAATATCTTAATTTGTAAATTAAGAGGGTCATGACTTGATAAATCAAATTTACCTTGATAGTTTGGCATATAAGAGGTCATAGTACCATTAAAGGAGAAGTCCACTTCCAAATCAAAGATTAAAATATAATGTACTCACCCCCTTGTCATCCAAGATGTTCATGTCTTTCTTTCTTCATATTTTCTTCATATTTTCTCCATATAATGGACTGATATGGTCCCCCCCTAGTTTGAACTTCCAGAATGTAGTTTAAATGCAGCTTCAAATGATCCCAAATGAGAAAGAAGGGTCTTATCTGGCAAAACGCTCAGTTATTTTCATAAAAATAATACAATTATATACTTTTTAAATGTCAAACGCTCGTCTTGTCTCATCTCTGCCTGGACTGTTTTTCTGGTTCATGACAGTTAGGGTATGTCGAAAAACTCCCATCTCATGTTCTCCCTCAACATCAAAATCATCCTATATCGCTGTTTACCTTTTTTGTTAAGGGTGTTTGATCTTCTTTGCATGTTCACTTTGCAAAGACTGAGTCGGTACTTCTGCAGCTATGTAGGATGATTTTGAAATGATTTTTGAAGTCGAGGGAGAAAATAAGATTGGAGTTTTTCGACATACACTAACTGTCTTGAGCCAGAATACACAGAGTTCAGGCAGAGCAAGACAAGACGAGCGTTTGAGATTAAAAAGTATTTAAATTGTATTTTTTAATGAAAATAACTGAACGTTTTGCTAGAAAAGACCCTTCTTCCTTGGCTGGACTCGTTTACAACTGCATTTGGGATCGTTTGTAGACACATTTAAACTGCATTTTGAAAGTTCAAAATCGGGGCACCATATCAGTCCATTATATGGAGAAAAATCCTGAAAAGATATCCTCATAAAACGTAATTTCTTTACGACTGAAGAAAGAAAGACATGAACATCTAGGATGACAAGGGGGTGAGTACATTATATGTGAATCTATGTTTTGGAAGTGGACTCCACTTTTCACTTCTCCACTCCAAGTTTCATAGCTAATAACGTCCTCCTCATTATAAACAAAGCATTTATTTAATCAAGCTCCAAAATGAAAGTAAATAAGTAAATTATTTCATAATGCTTTGTCTGGAAACGACCGTTTTTTTATGTTGTCAAAACACTCACATGCAATAGCGAGGGAGCATTAATACGGTTTCCTATGCAATGACGTTAGCCAATCATAACGGTGGCCAATTACTGAGAAGCCTTAAAGGACCCCTTAAAACAAGTAGTTTCAGACAGATGGGCAGAATGAGGGTTGAAAATAAACACATTTTAATCAAAATTTTCACATATTTATTTGTGCAAAACTTTATTAACATTAGAAGTAAACATCAAGGAACATATTTAAAAAAAAAAAAAAAAAAATCCATGTCACTACCTCTTTAAGAATTGTATTATCAGTGCATCCCTATTACAAAGCCTGTGGTACTAACATAACACATACTGTTGATCACACCAGCTCTCAGATCTGTAATCAATACATATTGATCTTTAAGAAAAATCATAATTCAGTAGCAAGCACACTGCAGGCACTCATAGGAACTGCATGGTGCAGTAAGGTGTTTTGCTTTGAATCTTGAAGGCTACAGTGTAAATAGCTTTCTTCAGCCTCATATTCAATGAATATAAGGCTAGGCCTGCACAAATGGATGGAGAATGAAGACCTCCCTTCAGATGCACAGAAAGGTCACCTTTGTTCACATTTACCACATTTCGACAAAAGCATTTCCCAACAGATTGGAGGGAATCAGAGCTGGCTGGATTTCCTTAAAGGGGTGCTGTCTTTGTTTCATCCATTCTCTGAAATTCTCAGAGACACAATCCGCAGATCTGTTCGGTTCGGCTCTCCTGCGGAGCTCTGACCTTTGGCGAAATCAGATGGAGAGAGAGGGAGAGAGAAGCAATCTGCTCGTCTGATCAAAGCTCTGGTGGACATTTCTCACATAAAAAAGAGAGCGAGAGGATTGCGAGAGTAATTGTAGCAGTATCTGAAATAGATCCAACAAATCACAGGGAGAGGAGTGCAAATACACATTAACAGTTGAAAGTTTAGACACTTGACTCAGTTCAGACTACTGTTCAAAAGTTTGGGTTCGGTATGGTTTTTCAAAGTTTTTAAAGTGTCTTATGCTAAACAAGTCTGCATGTGATTGAAGCTTTATTACTTTTTAAAACAACCAACTTCTTTTGTAAGAATTAAAGTATTCCTGTGATGGCAAAGTTGAATTTTCAGCAGCTACATTTTCAGTCTTCAGTGTCATATTATCCTTCAGAAATCGTAAAAAAAAAAAAAAAAAGAAAAATCTTACTGATCCTTAATTGTTAAACAGAGTGTTTCTGATGACATTTAAGCTTATGCTGAAGTGCTTGAAATTAGTTTTGTAAACAAATAAATTGTGCCTAAATTTAAATTTCTTTGCAAAACTGAAATTTTAGGAATTTTAAGAATTTTAAATAAATAAATATACTGCATAAATGGACTGAATAATGAAGTTCAATAATGAAAAGCAGCCAGCAATGCCCATAACATAGGAAAACGGTAACTATTTTGAATATTATAAATAAAAACAAAAACACAGCCATTACTCCAGTCTTCTGTGTCACATGACCCTTCAGAAATCTTAAAAAAAAAAGAAAAATCTTACTCTTACCCTAAACTGTTAAACTGTTTTTTAAGGGGGAAAAAAAAACAAAAAAAAAAAACCTTACGCTGCAATGCTTGAAATTAGCTTTGTAAAAAAATTAATTGTGCCTAAATGTACATTTCTTTGCAAAACTGAAATCTGAATAATTTGAAATTGTACAAATAAATAAATAAATAAATAAATAAATAAATAAATAAATAAATAATCAAAATGTTAATAATATTTGATTTTAAAAAATGCACAATAGTTTACAAATTACAATTACAGTTTTATTTCACTTTACAATACTATAAAATATATCTAAAAAATCAAAAATTATAAATATAATATAAATCTTACATTATAGTCATAAATTATACATGTGAAAATTTGTGTGTGTTGGCTTGGCTGGTGAAAATGTTCGCAGACCAGGGGCGTAGCATCTGGGTATGCAGGTGCATATGGGCCCGGGCAGATTGGGGGCCCGCCGAGCTGAGGGGGAACTTTTAATTGAAACGAGAGAGCCCTGCATGGGCCCAGCCCTGGCCTGAGATGCTTAAGCTCGAGCCCTGCCCTTGTCCATCAGCTTATCAGAACAGAGCCTGCGTTTATTACACAGCTGCTGTTGCAGCCATTAAAATAGTTCTGTTTTGGTTTTTAATGGCAAAGTGGCTAGATTTCATTTCATTTCTTTAATAAGTTAATTTAAAAATATGTTTTATGTTTGTTAAATTCAAGCTTTTGTATTTTAAAAGTAACTACCAAGCGGTTAGCGGCAATGAGTTGAGCATATGTTTGATGCATAAATCAACATGACTTGTCTAAAATAAAATCTATAGACATAAAACACTTGATGCATTTCACAATATTAATTTAAACATTTAACCTAGATAAATGTGTGCATATCCAATTGTTTGTTCAGAGAGTAGAAGCTAAAGTGCACTTTGCAGGACATGGAAGCGCCACCGCAATTACTTGCATTTTTTTAACAGTGGGAACCTAAAATATGCTATCATTTTTGTTCATAAAGGTAAGAGCAATACATCATTCGGAACTGTAAAATGCCTACTTTTATTTGTGTGCACTCAAAATATCAACAAAATGTTGTGCTTTTGTAAAATAAAGAAAACAAACATGCGCTTTCTGCCATCTCTTGAGGACGAACTCTTTACAAAAATGATCCGAAACTCGAATATTTGTCTCACATACACGATAAATATATCTTTAGAAATGCTTTAAATTGCTACTTTAAAACGAAAGAGTTTATGTAATAAAATCATGTTATTGCGTAAAGTTAATGTGAAAGTTCCACCTACTCCCCCCCAAAAATATTTCATATTTAACATGAAAAACAGCAATAAAAACTACTATTAAGACTCTTCACAAGATGTTTTATTGACGATTTTTTTTAACCAATTGATTGATTTCATGAGACATCGTTATTATTATTTTTTTTAACATGCATTCAAATATTTCTTCATGTTTATTTCATGCTGCAAATATTAAAGAGGAAAAGATAATTGATTCACATGCCGCTTGATCTGAGACGAATAGTTATCTCACTACAAATTAGAGAGCGTAAAAACACATTTGTTGTTTGTATTTTATGATGAAATTGATAGAATTTATAGGCTGAGACTTACGTGCCACAAATAATGAATGGACTTGAAAATGTTAAATATAATTTCCAAGCATTTATACCGTAAATAAAACAGCTTGTAAATACTCACGTAGCGTTATGTAGCCTACTTAATAAAACAACAAGTTAACAGAGTTGGAGCCCATAATGATTGGGGGGCCCGTACAAATTTTTTGCATATGGGCCCGGGGCTAACTTGCTACACCACTGTTGACGACCCAGTAAAATCAAAACTACTGGCCTAACCAAGAAAGTAGAAATCATTATTACTCCTGCCCTTACATTATTTCCCACTCCCATATTTCCATCTGTGTTGTTTCATAATATCAATTCATTACTACTTTACAAAATTTAGTAAATAAGTAGTGTCCAATTTACTGGTCCATAACATTTACAACAAACAGAGAATATTGGCAATTTAACTGCCCTTGTGTTACATTTTTAAAATAAGCTCATTAGAGTTTACTCTTCTGCTAATTCAATGTTAAAATCTTTAATCACTCACCATAATTGACTAAAGGGGCTTAATTAAAAATGTTGTTAAAAGAGTGTCACATGTATCCTCATACAAATGACAAATGCTTGACACTCATTTCCCCTCTCCATTTAAGGATCTCACCTTGTGATGCGAGTGACAACATTTAAATAGAAAATAATTCCTAAATACCTGAATGGGGTATTACCAAGCAATAGAAGCATCATCTTTAGAGCTCAGTTCTACCCCCCAAATCTCAAAAGACACAGTGATGGGCGTTCTTGTTTATGCAGTGACAAAAACACACATCACCTCTGGTTTTTAAGTTTGCTGTCATGGAAGGTTCAGCAGTGTGACAATGTTATTAGATGTTTCTACTGTTCATTCTTACAGAGGACACATTTATGTGACAGCTGGCAACATTGCCCTAGAGAGAAAATTGTTACATTGCTTTATTCAAAGACAAGAACAATTTCAAATGTGAAAGTGTGAAATGAGATTTAAAAGACCGAATTGTGTCACAGCCGGATTTAAAAAAAAAAAAAGATATGATATTAAAAGTAAATATAGCATAACATTACATAGCTGCACTGGTTAAACAGTGTGGGAGTTTAGTGCTCTCGGGAAGGATGGCCACCAGATAAAATGACAGGTTTGTTGACCGTCGTCTTTGAAATAAAGCAGATATGGAAGCATGTTTCCCTAAGGACACTATCTGAGCTGTAGCTGTGACCTTCAAGCATCCGCCTTTTAGATTTGGGATTCAGCGATGACCCAACGCACAACCACTCTCTCTGTAAGCAGAGGCTGACATTTAATGCTTTTATCTGCACAATGCAGTGCATCTCGGAAAATATCAGCAAGCAATTATGTCACTGGCCGGGAAAAATGAATGTTGTCAAAAGCAAAGTAGGTATGAATACATAGCATGTTAATACATTCACATGCACTCACATTTGAACCTGACTATTTTGACTTAACCTAAATGGGGCAAGTAGAAAAACATTTAAGAAGTCTGTAAACTCACATATTTTCCGAAAATATTTCAGGTTCAGTGCAAGTTAAATTCGACCAACAGTGTTTTTTTGTGATATTATGTTGAATAGGACAAAAATGAATTTTTTATTTCTATTCAAAAATATGGATTACAGTGAGGCACTGAATGAGGCCAATGAGTAAATGTTAAAATATTTACTGACATAATTCACAATAAAACATTGAATGTCCGTTGAAGAAAGCAATATCTTTGTTGTAGTATCTTTTCATCTGTTCAGGGTTATATCCAATGACAGAGCTGCTCAGTGCATTTGTTGGCTGTGTCTTACAATGTGTTGTGGAAAGTAAAAATAACTTCCTTGTTTACAACCCTGTTTCAGCCTTTTTCAATATAAAAGTCTTTGCTCATCACAATCTACTAGCGGAATAACGTAACTGAAATACACACACAGTTTCCCAATACTAAATAATATTATTAAAGACTGTTATTTATATGAAATACTTATTGAACAATATTTTTTAAATAAACAACAACAACAGCCATTCTAAAAGTTGCTAGACAATCCAGTCAAAAGTATATGGACAGTGGTCAGTTATTTAAATAATAAAATATAACGTGATGAGATTTTGCCCTCAGCTAAAACGGTTTGCTCTGGAACAAATAATAGATTAATGAGACCAAAGACTGTCTGTTAGATTTACCCAAAGCAAATCATATCTCATGTTTAACCACTATAGAGACACCAGAGCCAGTAGGGTTGTGCCGATAGATGATAGTATCGTGTATCGACGATAGTCAGAGATATCACACAAGCAAGCATTGACTAGATTGGCTGCGTCGCAGAGCTGGTGGCAGGACACCTCCATCAGGTGGCATTTAAATTTCTACGGGGGGCACAAATCACGGTGCGTGGGACATTTCGGGTGGGAAGCGTGCAATCTGGGGTTGCATGCAGTTGTTGACGCTCGCAAAAAGCGTACAATCACTTTCTTATGCGCTGTTTTCCGGTTTTTACTATCACTTTTGAAATTGATCACATTCAGCAAGGAGGGAAGAGGGTGGAGAAGGTGGGCAAAGTAATTTGTTTTGGGGGGAAAAGCCCCTCTCCAGACTGCAGACAAGTGCAGTGTAAATAAGAGGTAAGAGATTTATTCATCATACAGTGATGCAACTATTGTATTCACCTATGGCACCATCGTGTTTTTTAAAATGCATAAACTCGTGCTACACTAGGCCAGGCTAGTCATTATGTTAATTTTCTTCGCTCGTTTTCTGTAGCTGCTTTTTGAATAACTAAGGAAATGTAAGCATTAATAACCTACAATGTTTCTATTAAATTGTTTCATGTTAAACATAAATTAAGTCATATTGAAGACATTAGGCTGCTTTTAGCCTTATGCTGGTGTTGGTTCACTTTCCGTTAATGAAAGGAAGTAAATAATTAAATAAAATCTGTGATCTCACAGGCTGACGATAGGACCATATAAAAACACTAAGAGCCAGCGGCAAATTCCAGAAGATCTGGCCAAGGTAAGGCTGCTTTCGGGGGGTTCATGAGCACCGAAGAGCTGTTGATGCCCAGGAGCTCACATCTATGAAAACACTGAAGCAAATTTTCAAATAGACATTATTTTTTTTAACAAATCGCATATTTGAAGTCTAAACAAGTACATACTCGCTTAAAAAACTACAGTATTATTTATAAAATTATAGTGGATTTGGGCATCCGCCATGACACTCGAAATGAGAAATACTGCGGAATGACACAAATGGTGAAGTTCCGAAATCACTAGGATATCGCACTCCTCTCAGCCAATCAGATTCTAGGACCAGAAAGAACTGTTGTATAAATATATTTCATGACAATATATAACATGACAATGTTAATGTTTTTGGTCTTGGTGGAATAGATCTGCTACGCTGCTGGTACCGAGACTTGCTACTGCCAATACATCCACAACAAGCTGCTGTGAACATGTAAAAACTACTGCTGCTGCACATATAACATATATGAAACAACCCCCATATAGCATACATGATCTGCTCGTAGCAGATCTATACAGGCGATACACAAAGAACCAATCAGCTGTCCCATGTGTTATGATGTTTTTATGTCAGATTGAGTTTGCCCTATCGGATTGCACCATCTAGAGTTTCATACTAGAACTTTGGATATATAATGGCCTGTTTGGCTCAAGAGTGACAGGTGTTATATAAAAACCTGTCATCTATTAATGGAAGAAAAAACACAACGTGATGATGATGATTATAAAATGTACAATCATAGTATATTTGAGAAAGAATATCTGATATAAATTTCAGATATTCTTGTTTGTGATATGAACCGCTTTCCAGAAGGAGAAAAAAAAACTTTTAGGAAATGTGAAAAATTCAGATTTAACAAGAGACAGACCCCATTTCCATTTTGGTAAAACAAGGCGGATGGCATCCTACTGCATTCGTAATTCCACCCTTGCCTACACCATTATGTACAGGACACATTTCCCATTCTAATGAGCATGGTCTACAAAATAACTAAAAATAAGCCCTGCATTAGCAGGAGATGGTTCACAATGTGGGGTTTTAACCTTCCTAAGAGATGTGTCAGTCACGTCCGCCTGTCAGTTCCATCCATTTTCCATGACAGCTGTGGAGATCTACTTAGGGATTCCACGAGCATGCACATCTCCCAATCAAAGGAAGGGCCAGAAGTGATGGAGTGGATGCGCGCAATCAATACCACCCCAGTCTCAGTGCTCACATTTCATTACAAATGAAATAAATGATCCTCTCTCTCCCTTTACATGAAAATAAATGAGTGTTAAAAGGGGAGTGTTAAGCCAGGTGTGAGTGTTATTGAAGGTTTTCCTCCCACAAGAACAGTGGCTTAAGCCTTCTGACTTTATTACAGTGCTGCTCTCCATGGATCTTCCCTCAAATGGCCACAAATTGAAGGATATTTGCACACGGTCTGCGCTTGTTTAAATTACGCTAATGTGGACATTAGACGTGGATCAAGGAGACCTGCTGAACAGGCAACTTGGGAGGTTTTGATTACACTCAAAATGAGAAATCACATAGGAAATCTTTAATATCTCAATTGTTAATCCTAGACTGAAGTGAGATTACATGCAGAGCAAACAGCAAAATAATTCTAATTCCAACAGAAATAATAATCCCCATTTTGCCTCCCAGCAGAGTCAATTAGAAATAAATCTTTAGTCGGTCAATCCTACCAAAAAGTGTAAACACTACGGTGCAGGAAACACATTACTCTAAACCAACCAGTTCAACACAGCAAAAACCGTCTCAAACCAAAAAATTTGAACAATCAGGACTATCTATTAGCTCACCAATGGCAGAGACCACCATATGGATGAGGGTCAAATGCAACAGCTAATTTCTAACTAATTTTCAGCTAAAAATCAGCTAATTTTCACACTTTGTCATATAAATAATGGGACAAAATTAGCAGTGGAGAAAACAGAAACTTTGAAATGATTAAAATGTTTGGGTCAAACTTTTGAGGATGAAGTAAGAACAGAAGCACCAGGACTGCTTTAGGACATATAGCATATATTCAAATAAACACGAAACTGTTCAGTATGAAAAAATTTACATTTTAACACTTCAGGGGTAGTTCCAAGTACCACTGAACTATTGGCAACAGTGAAACTTTCAACCAATTGACCGTTCACAAAAACCTGCCCTCCTTAGTTATACCAAGTAGTGCACATACTGTTCTCATGCAGTGAAAAATACATCACGGAGCAAAGAGGAAACTGACAACCTGACAGACAAGGTCTATAAAACAAGGTCTCAGCTTTAAAATGTTGTAATTTTTAGGAAATTCAAACAATGAATACCGTTCCTGACAGATCAGTGTATTGCCTTATTAGTACTTTACTTAAAGCACAAAAAAAAAAAAAAACATGAATGAACATCAGAACAAACTTTTTTTTTTTAACCGTGGAAAGACATCAATACAGACAATGTTTCAAGTTTAAGTCCACCTAAGGTAAACTACTCTTCTGTCTGATTTGTCGGACAAAATGGTGGATTCAGCATTATGATTGATCAGATCGCCTGCCGATTAGGCTGCTTGTGAAGGGTCAATTACTTTTGGGAAGCACCACAGGACTACTGGCCTCTTATAAAAACCAAAGAAAAACATGTAAATAATCTTTTAAAGCCAATTATATCATTATCTTATAAGCACTACAAACTTGCCATGGGGCCTTGGGGGGAAAAAACGTCCCTGCGCAAACAAATTAAATTTATTACGTCTGTTGTTAACAAAGTGAAAATGAATAGAAAGTGTCGACTGTAGCATTATAAGATCTGCTCATGTTGCACCATAATTCTTTTTAGACGTTTTTACAGTGTTACACATTATAACTAATCACACACAATTCTGTTGACCTTAAAAATGCAATGGCCAACCATCTTTTTTCTTCCTTTGCTTTTGTATATTTAATAAAATCTGTGGTACCATCATTAATACTCAAATAAGATATTTGCACAAATATTTTTAATTTGGAAAAGACTATATAGAATATGACTGACCATCACCACTACTGGTTCATTAATATTAGGGTAGCTGAACTATGACCAAAAAAAGATTTTACATTCTCTCTTATCAGGATATAAATCTGTTTGCTGATTTTGAACTTATCGCAGCGTTTTCTGCTAAAAATGCTCACATCTCTTCTCCACGTGTCTCGACTCTCCTAGTGCTGCTGCAGTGCGTTCATGACTGGATAAAAATCAATCGGAGGGCGTTCCTTCTAATGAATAATATACACATAACAGCGCAGAGCCAATGGCGTTGAATTGATTGCTTCTTTTGGTTTTTCCTACCAATCACAATAAAGTCTGAACACTAATAAATCAGTGACGGTGATTCACCTTTAGTTTTTAAAACAGAAGATAGAAATGGCAAAAAAAACAAAAAAAAAAAAAAAAAAAAAAAAAAAAAAAAAAAAGGCTACATACTATGTCATTTTTTTAAATCATATTTTTATTTTTTTTGCAATGTGTTTAAACTGTTAACTTGGAAATCTTTTTAATGGTCTTTTGTCCCCATCACATTTTAGTCGAAGGCTTAAGCACTCAAAATTCATTCTTGTAAAAACCGTTTTGAAATTAGACATTGTGTTATAATGGAAATGGTTCTTAAAATCTTTTAGCGGCTTGTTCTAGTAGGTGATGTCAATTGTCATATTGCAAAATTTGCTACAACAATTTATAATCAAAACTTTATAAATCTGTGACGAAAATGCATTTAAAAAGAGTTTGGCTGTCATCTGGTGGCTATTTTAGGTATAGCACTAAAGCTCAGGAACCTTAATTTTTGTGATACCAAATTCAAATTTGGAACATAATTTAGTTAGACGTATGGCTTTGATTTTATAACAGCATATACTGTCAAATATTTCAATTATTTATTTATAAAATACATTTTTAGCTCAGCACATTTCCTTTACAGTGTAACACTAGACCAACCTTAGGTCTGAATTCCAAAGCATTCATGAATTACAACTACTTAAATTCAGTGCGTTTTCATGTCTTTTTTTTTTTTTTTTTTTTTTTTAAAGGGGTGGGGCATTGTGGCAGTTAAGAGGTTATTTTTGCTAAATTTGTGTTTCATTAGGGTTAACATTTAACATCCACCTTGATAACTTTTTAACAAAAAAGTTTTCTTTTACAAATTTGCCAAAGGAGGACAAGATCTAAAAAAGACTAAAAAAGAGATTTTCTACATGACTGACTAATTTAAATGAACTACAACTGTAGGCCTATGTAATAAGTTATGCTGTATTTTCTCTGTACTCTCATCAGTAATACCAATTGACCCAGTCTAAAGTGGCATAAAGCTTTTCAGCAGATCTCGGAAATAGCTGTGAAACTCCCCTGGCACTTTGTAGGAAAGAGGCACACAAATAGCCATAATAACAAGTGGATTGTGCTCTTGTGCATCTGCCTTGTCTCACGTACAGCTTCAGAATTTCATCTGTACAGTGCCAAAAAAAAAAAAAATAAATAAATAAAAAAATAAAAAAAAAAAAGAGAGAGAGAAAGTGCAGGATTCACTTCTGCTACAGATTGCTTTTCCTCCAGGATACATCTAAGATTAAAGCCAGAGTGAGGATCGGCGTTACTCACAGTATGCCCTGTATGATGTTCAGCAGTGTCAGGTTAGTCCAGATTCTGAGTAAGCGAGCATTTTCTCATACATGCTCCTCTATAAACGTCACAGAAAGATTCTCAAAAATTCTAGACACAAAGGTTCAGCTGGCTACGTAAAATTTGCAGTGCATTGCATCAAGTTTGTTACAAACAGTTTTCAGAGTTTGTGTCCAAATCTGTCTGAAAGTAAGCCAACAATGCCTTAGGGAACTTCTTTTCCAGTACATGCAGCTTATCATATGTAATGTCCTTTGATACTTTCCATCACTCTTTTGTCCTTGAAAGAGCACTATTGAATCAAGACAAAGGGATTGAAATGTGAATGCAAATGATTTGCACGGTGATGGCGCAAGAAGTCATCTTTTTACATTTTGGATTTCATGCAGAGTATTTCTAGGTGGTCTCTCCACACTAGGATGGAACAACTGGCACTTGAAAGCCCACCCGATGTGCATTTGATACAGTCACGGCTGAAATTCTTCCTGCTAATGGAAACGTTTTGATCCAACGGAAATGTTAATCATCTACAAAAGTGGTCCACTCACTGAAATGTCATTGCCACCCTCTTCGTTGCCTTCCTATAATTAAGAACCTGTTATGAACTTCTTTTTGCCTTTTTTTATTTGGAACACTGTGAGCTCTTTTGAAAGTTGTGATTTTTAAAGAAATGAATGTTTCATCATTTCGACCCCCTGTGTAGCTGCCAACAGCTTGCGCTCTCTGAATGATACCTCTCACTTAATTCCTCCTCCTTTCCACCACACAAACATAGAACATGCATTGAACAGACATCATTAAAACTCCAGTCAACTTCCAAATGCTTAGACAGGTGGTCCACTGAGCATTAGAAAACCATACCTTTGGCTTTACACATTGCAATTATATTTTAGACGTAAATGCCAGGCACTGCACCATATTGCATGTTTTAATACACATATGGGGTACACCTGTCAAATTTGGTAAAATAAATAAATAAATAAATAAATGAACTTTAGCTGTACTTGCACTGTTATTACAGAAATGAATACATTTCATGCAATATTTCATACCTAATGTTATTTTTCTGGCATTTGAACAATTAAAGTGGAGGGATGAACCCAATAAACTTAATTTGCCAGAACTTCACAGTAAAACCTGTGACAATGTTTGTGATATTACAGTATAGCATATATGGTGCCTGTATATTTTACATCTTATAACATATATTTCATATATTTCATCATATATTTCATATTCCTGCTATAACAGGAAATCAATCTACTTGATCAAAATTTACTTTTTAACTTAAAATGTAGCTTAATGATAACCACCATAATAATACAGGTGATACAAGTTTGATCTGATTCATTAAAAAGATCCAGTTATGCTCTTTTATGAAGTTTTGATTTGCAGGGTGTACTAAAATAGGTTTTCATGCTTGATTGTTCCAAAAACTCATTATTTTTCACATATTTTACATTGTTGCATCACCTTTCTTCCCAGCCTGTCTCAAACAACCTGGGATGCATTTCCCAAAAGCATCATTAGCTAAATATTTTTGCAAGTTCCAATGAACTGTATTGGTAATGACAGAACTTGCAACCATAGTTGCTTTTGGGAAATGCAACGCACCTCTGTTTAGTTTCTGTTTCCATGAAATCTGTTCTTCTGAGATATGAAATGTGCTCTGATTGGTTAGCTGGACCAGTGTTTTGTAATTGGCGAACCTCTCAGATTGTGTTCCAGAAATGACAAGCCCCTTAAAGGGAACCCCGGGGTATTACGACTTGTATGGCTTAATATAATGTAAATTATGTCTCTTACTGAAATATTTAGTAGAAAACCCATATATATTATTTTTAAAAATCCACATCATTTTTATACATATGGACTATGGGGGGAGTTATTATTTTGATGATGTCAAAGGTTGCACTTGGTGAGCTACTGGCATTACTTGTTGCTGTTTTTACCACAACACTACTCAGAAAATAAAGTACTTACACGATGCCACATTGTGTGGCTTTTGATTGTATTTTCAGTCGAATGGCAACAAGAGAAGCGATGTATGTCTTCACTGCTTTCCTAGCGAAAAGAAAAGGAGAGAAGAATGGGAAGATGCCTGTGGATGAATAAAACTTCTGAAAGACCCGCGTCTTTGTTCTCTCCACTTTAGCCCTGATGAGCCTTTAAGGCTTTTAGTAGACCACAGCTACTGAAAGAGCTTACAAACGGCAGAGACTAGAAATGCTAGATGCCATCCTAGCAGGACGTAACCATGCAGACGCTTGTCATGACGCCGCAGCCACTGAAGGAGTTTCTCAGCGTGGATTTCACTCGATATCCAGGGGCATTTAGACTCCCTGTGGGGAAAATCAATGGTACAGCATTTGGTTTAAGCCTACGCTTATATCCATTGGTGCCTGTAAGCGCTTTTAGTAACTGTGGTCATCATATCAGTATTTTATTTTTCGAGCTGTGTTGTGGTAAAAACAGCAACAGGTAGCACCAGTAGCTCACCGAATGCAACCACTTGACATAGTCCATACTTGACTTGAAATACTCCATAGTCCCCCCATAGTCCAAAATATGTCTAAAACGATGTGGATTTTTTAAATTGCATAACTCTTTCAGGGGTTTTCAGCTACATATTTCAGTAAGAGACATCATTTGTGTCATTTGGTTTTCCTTTAACCATGTGTTTCATCTTGACAGAATTGTAAATACTTACAGATGAGCATCTGTAAGTTTTTACAATTCTGTCAATTTTGCCAAACCAATTCAAGCCCGATTCAGACACTGAAAATGTTTACAAGAGCATCATGCAAAACCTTCACAAGCATGGATTTTTCAGGATGTTTTAGAGTGGTGTATATATATATATATATATATATATATATATATATATTTTTTTTTTTTACAGTCTAGCGCACCTTTTTTGCAAATTCTATACTTTTAAAAATAAACATTCTTTTTTGGCATCAATGGTTCTATGAAGAACCTTGGACATCCATGGATTCTTTCAAATGCAGAAAAGGTTCTTTATAGTCAAAAAAGGTTCTTTAGATTCTTAAAACATTCTTCAAAATGGTTCTTGTAGGAACTATTTACTGAAAGGTTCTTTGGTGAAGCAAAATTGGTTCTTCTATGGAATCCCTGCAAAAACACCCTTTTGGGTCCTTTATTTTTATGGGTGGAAATTATTAAAATTAGTGACATTGTGGAAGCATGAAGAAGCATATTTATTATATTTACTTTTGAGTTAAAAATATTTATTTAAAAAAAATTAGGAAAATAATTGAGTCACCAATTCTTTTACTGTACAGTTTTTTACTGTAGCATTTGTTTATTTCTGTAAAAATTACACAATTTTAAAGTGTACACTAGAGCGATTGGTGAATCGATTATGGAAGAGAAATGCATTGAAAATGGCTGACACCTTATCTGCGGACGAGTTTGTGATGATAAAAGCATCCCAAGCTATTTTGTATGCTCAGTGCTCCATGCTGATATATATGGTACAGGCTTCTTTCATGTCGAACGTGCTCAGTAGCTGATAGCCTTGAATTAATGTGGAAGGAGGGAGTCATGACCACCAGATCAGGCCTTATGCAACTAACACCATCATATCACACGGCAAGTGATCTCTCTTCTGTACTCAGCTATGCATTCTTTGAAATGTGACCCCTAGATATGTTTCCTTTCCTCAGATATTGTGACAGACCTGATTAACGAGAGATTACAATGGTTGTTGTAATCATTCTCTGCCGTATCATTGATAATATTTTACCATGATTTATACTGCACACAGCAAATATATTCATGGCAGGTAAGCCAGCGGCAGTTACATGTGTCATGCCAAATAAGCAGGCTGCTTTATCAGCGGGAAGAGAGAGGGGAACAACAAATATTAGACAATTTTCGAAGGTTTTACAGTTACAGAACACTGTTAAAATAAAATCATATTGATTAGGACAGGTTATATTTATTAAGAAAAAGCAATCTGTTTGAACATAGTGGAAAAAGTCTTCCCTGAACTCCAATATAAAACAGAAGAGGAACCTATAATTCCCCAGCTAGTACAAAGTGCAGTATTTTTTGAAAGGCCAATTACAGAATCTGGGGCTTTTTGTTTTATTATTTCTTCCATGGTTCTAGTTCTTTTATTTTCCTGAGGATAAAAAACACTCAGTTGAAAACTTTAATCAATGAGTGATGTCTGTAATGAACGGATGTAATGGGGCTCCACTGCGCAAGTTAAGGTTTTAATCATGTCAAAGAAATTGTGGTTTTGTTGCTGGCTAATCAAAAAGGCTTTTTCCCATCTTTGAATCACACAAGCGTCTATTGCAGAGCTTCACGAGTCAGTCTCAGTTTGATGCCAGATGCAAGCAGATGGAGACACAGCTGGCAGCTCTTGTCTTTCTACCCTCTATCGCAGTTCCAAGCGATGTACTCTGCTGGACACCTCCCAGTCCTCAACTCCAATGAACAAGTGAGTAGCAAAAAACGTACTTGGGTATGCTGAAGCACTCCACACAACAGGAGACAGACAAGTGCAATACACTGGGGCAAAATAATCAGCACTTACCCGGAGATGTAACATGATACCTAGAGAGAGTGCTTTTAGATCATTTTTTCATCACTGTCTCCTTGCTTTCGATGTTAAAATACTTTCTCTTATAGACACCTATAAGTAAGCCATTGGTTGATTTACTGAGGAAAAAAACAAAAGGAAAAAATCTAATAAGCGGCACTTTTCACTCCTTGTATTTCTCTGCTGTGCAGTAGTGATGGATGTTTTCAGTGACTCTTTCTCATCGATGCACCGCAAGTACAGATGGAGAAAAGTAACTGTCTTTATAAGTGAATCACTGAGTCGTTCACTCAAAACACTGATTCATTTAGGATCAAAACACTGCTGTTATTTTTGCTTGGGGACAGACAACAGTTCATTCTTCTTTATAACAGTGCATTCTGTTCAGTTCTTTTTTTTTTCAAATGTAATATTGTGTCAAAAATCTAAGTTCATAAAAATGTCATTTGTTTGAACTATTGTATAAAAAAGCTACATTGGTAACACTTTAAAATAACCTCAATACCTAAATTAAATATTACCATAATATGAACTACACTGTAAAAAATAAAAAACACAGTTTGTTGAGTCAGCTTAAAATAATTTGTTACCCTGCTGCCTTAAAATTTTAAGAATAAAATATTAATAAAATAAGTTTAGTAGACTTGAAATGTTAAGTTGTACTAAGTAACAACTTAGATATTTGTGTTTGCTAAACTTAACAGATGGGTAAGTTACCCAGCTGCCCTAAAACTTTAAGTTGATTCAACTCAAATATCTAAGTTGTCAGTTAGTACCATTTAACATTTCAAGTTGAATACACTTTTTTTGAGTTGACTGAACTTAAAATTTTAAGGCAGCCAGGTTACAAATTATTTTAAGTTGACTCAACAAATTGTTTTTTACAGTGTAGTGATGAGTTGAGGAATGTACTAAAACTTACCACAAAGTGTTATGTAATACATCAACTAAGAAAAATGTGCTAACATGTAGTCAGTGGTCGTTATTCACACATAAATTCATATGACTAATGTCATAGTTAAAGGGATAGTTCACTCAAAAATAAAATTCTGTCATTAATTACTCACTCTCATGTCGTTCCAAACCCGTAAGACCTTCGTTCATCTTCAAAACACAAATTAGGATATTTTTGATGAAATCCAAGAGCTTTCTGAGTCTGCATAGTCAACAACTGACACATTCAAGGCCCAGAAAGGTAGCAAGGACATTGTTGAATAAACAAGTTGTTTTTGTTTTCTTTGCACACAAAAAGTATGGTTGATGTCACATGGGCTATTTTATTTTGTTTTGTTTTTATTTTATTTGTCATCAAATTTCCTTTCTGGGCCTTGAACGTGTCAATAGCTTCCCATATAGCACACGTACGTCTGCAAGATGTCTGTTAAAGATCTCTCGATTTGAAAAGCATCTGCTGTGTACAAACATCTGACAGACATCTTTCAGATGTCAGTTTTACATACATTCTAAATCATACACATATTAAAGACATCTAATAGACATCTATTTGACATCTGATAGGAAACGTCCAATAGACATATTGCAGATAAGCAAACATTCTAAAAAAATACGTCTTGCAGATGTAAATGCAGACATCAAATTCGCGATAACACACGTCTCCGTGATGTATGTGTGCTATCAGGGTTTGCTGTCTATGCAGGGTCAGAAAGCTCTTGGATTTCATCAAAAATATCTTAATTTGTGTTCCAAAGATGAATGAAGGTCTTAAGGGTTTGGAACGAAATGAGCGTGACAGATTTTAAATTTTTGGGTGAACTACGTCTTTAAATATATAACTTTAGGGCATGACTATTTCTACCTGAAATTACAAACTTGATCGCACTGGAAAAAGAAAAAAAAAACTATTTTATGAGGTGGCAATTTTGTATGATTTAATACAATGTGAATTGTACAAAAAACATTTCATTTTTAGAAACAATTTTAAACATGAAGGCCTGTCTCTAATCGCAGCCCTAAACAAACCATAAGCAAATTCATATGAATTTTCACTAAATCAACATAAAATAGTCACAAAATGCTGTGAGATTATCTCATGGCTGAAGCTCATGTTTAAATAGAATAATACTGAGAAAATATGACAGTGGAATGTACATATGGGTCATTCCACAAAATTGGTGCCTTTTCCACTTAAAAATTGAAAAATAAAATAAACAATAAAACATACTAGATAGTTTTCATTAGAACTCTTATGCCACTGAATGATATAGATATTAGCTCAGTAATATACTGAATGTTTGAAATGTTGGAATGTTTGAATTTTACACAATCTTTAAAAACAGGGTCAAACCTAATCAATGTCATCCCTGTTACCCTCATGTCAAAACCTGTTACGATTTCAAACAAATTTGCTATTTGCTAGCTAATAGTCAAGTTCACAAAAGCACATATTGTACACTTTAAAAGGATTTCACTTGTAGATATTGATTATATTAAATGTAAGAAATAATTGTTTAAACTTACATTTTAAAAATGGTAACAGGTTTGATATTGCATGATGGCCCACAGTCATAAATGATCAAAAATAGAACACTGTGGGCTATGAACACACCAACGAACGCTGTTTTTGGGTCCAAACCCCAACTCATTTTACTTGAGAATACTATCTTAGCAGTCGTTTATGAGCACTGTTTATTCATATTAAACATGTAAGCTAAACGTTTTTAAATTTACAGTGTACACTACAGTCTCCGTGCTCACAGCGTCCAAAGCTCAAATAATTTTTATATTTATTTATTTATATTTATATTTTCATTGTATGGCTATCTGGGATTTCAGTATGGCGTTAAAGGGTAGGATTATAATTTTTTGGTAGTATTATATCACATTGTGAGTGTATAATTAGTACCGTTTGTTGTTTATGTCATCTGATAGAGTGTTTGGACCTGGAAGTCACAGAAGAGGTGACGCTTAATGTCAGAATTAACAAGCAAATAGAGGAGTGAGAGAAAATGATGTAACCTCCTAGAAGTGATGTCAGTTGAATGTACATTATTTTACAACGTTTTTTTTTTTTTTGATGAGGGTAACAGGGCTGACATGACATCAGGGAACACCAATAAAATAATTTATATTTTATAGAAAAAAAATGCATACATATGCCAAAAACATTGATTGACAATGAGACTATAGTTAGAAATATATGCAAATGTGATTTTTTAAAATATAATTTTGCCTTCATTTTGCAAATTAAAAGTCCTGCTGAAAAAGCAAAATCATAGTGAGGGACAGGCCAAAAACCTCATACCCTTACCAGCATAAATGCTATTTAAACTATTTTAAATAATATTTAATTGACTTTTTGATATAATATTGATGAAAGCATACATAGTATTGTTTTTAAATTGCACATTTATTTGCTGTTATACTAAATCTATGTTTGATTATTTCTTAGGGACGCAAAACGCACCGATTTCGTGGAATGACCCATATGTATTCTCTGTGAATGGTTGTTTTATTCCTGTATTTATGAAAGTGCTCTCTTAAATCAGCATTTCCTAATGGCGTGTTTTTTTTTTTTTCTTAAAACATGGATGACTAACTTCTGAAAAATTGTAAATGCTGAATCTACTGTACATTATAAGTGCAAATAGTTTGAAGCTCTTTTGATTTCATGGTGTGAGCAGCAAAATATATAAACCTAAGCCACTAAGTATATGCTGGGCAAGCCATGAACATTACTTTAAACTCCATCAAATCTAAATCCATCTATGCTTGAACTTGTCCACTGCAGTCTGTTAGACAGTGTTTTTAAGTTAGTCTCACATTAAAACTAAGAAATAATTAGTGAAGTGAGAATATGCTACTCAAAAGGTTGGAAGTAGTTACTCATGCACTGGATCGAATACAATTCAGTTTCAATAGCCAAAAACAGAGTGATCAGGGTGAGCCACCTTTTTTAGTCACTGCTGAGGGAGTCGATGCATTTGGCTCGTACACAAAAGCTTTAATTGGCCGTACACCTCCCACACACTCCAAACGCCTAACAGCCTGCAGACAATATGGCTATTTATACTGAGTGCTTGGCATTGTCCACAGGTGCAGTCTGGGAGGGTTCGAAACCTCTTGTGTGGGGTTCACTTTTCTGAAAGGGACACTAACAATCCAGTCATTACTCACCTGCTGCACGCTGAGGTCCATCTTTAGCTCGCTTTATACAAACACGGTGAACTTTAGGAGGGCTGGATGTCTATTGTGAGCGACCATAGAGGCAGCACTGACTGTGCTATTAACACAACTTGCAACCTTCCATAATTCATGGGTTTGCACGCCACTACAATGGTAATGGAAAAAATAGCCTTGGGATGTTTTTCTTGTGTTTTTCTGCTGCACCTAACACTTGGCTTGTTGGTTTGTTTCACATCCTCCTCGAGCCAGATTCGTAAGTGCACTTTTTGCACATGCTAACTCATTTAGCTCATTTATTATGCCCTGTCCTGATTATGCCACAACAACTTCACCATGGGCTGACAGCTAGTCACACAGCTCTGTCTGTTAATACATGTACATTGAACTACATGGGGGGTTTGTGTAGATGAGCTACAGCCTTCTCTGTCCAAGAATTACATGACACAATGTATAATTGAATATTTGAAGGATTAAATGTACATCGCACGTCACCTTTGTCTTTTAGAGCAAGCACGCAATCTGTAGTCTGATTAAAGGAGTCCACTTCCAGAACAACACTTTACAGATAATGTACTCACCCCCTTGTCATCCATGATGTTCATGTGTTTCTTTCTTCATTCGTAAAGAAATTATGTTTTTTTGAGGAAAACATTTCAGGATTTTTCTCCAAATAATGGACTGATATAGTGCCCCAAGTTTGAACTTCCAAAATGCAGTTTAAATGCGGCCTCAAATGATCCCAGATCCAAGGAAGAAGGGTCTTATCTAGCAAAATGATCAGCTATTTTCATGACAGTTAGGGTATGTCGAAAAACTCCCATCTCATGTTCTCCCTCAACTTCAAAATCGCCCTATATCGCTGTTTTACCTTTTTTGTTAAAGGTATTTGATCTTCTTTGCATGTTCACTTTGCAAAGACTGGGTCGGTACTTTTGCAGCTATGTAGGATGATTTTGAAATGATTTTTGAAGTTAAGGGAGAAAATACGATCAGAGTTTTTCGACATACCCTAACTGTCTTGAGCCAGAATACACAGAATTCAGGGAGAGCAAGGCAAGATGAGCGTTTGAGATTAAAGAGTATTTAACTTGTATTTTTTTAATGAAAATAACCGATCATTTCGCTAGATCAGATCCTTCTTCCTCGGCTGGGATCGTTTATAAGTGTACTTGGGATCATTTGAAGCCGCATTTAAAATGCATTTTGGAAATTCAAACTCTGGGCACCGTATCAGTCTATTATATGGAGAAAAATCCTGACATGTTTTCCTCAAAAAACATAATTTCTTTACGACTGAAGAAAGAAAGACACGAACATCTTGGATGACAAGTGGGTGAGTACATTATCTGTAAATTGTTGTTCTGGAAGTGGACTTCTCCTTTAACATATGTGACCCTGGACCTCAATTTTGAAATTAAGATTTATACATCATTTGAAACCTAAATAAGCTTTCCATTGATGTATGTTTTATTAGGATAGGACAATATTTGTCCGAGATACAACTACACTGTAAAAAATAAAAAACAATTTGTTGAGTCAGCCTAAAATAATTTGTTACCCTGCTGCCTTAAAATTTTAAGTTCAGTCAACTAAAATAAGTTTAGTCAACTTGAAATGTTAAGCTGTACTAAGTAACAACTTAGATATTTGTGTCTGCTAAACTTAACAGATGGGTAAGTAACCCAGCTGCCTTAAAACTTTAAGTTGATTCAACTCAAATATCTAAGTTGTCACTTAGTATAATTTAACATTTTAAAGTGAATAAACTTTTTTTTGAGTTAACTGAACTTAAAATTTTAAGGCAGCCAGGTTACAAATTATTTTAAGTTGACTCAACAAATTGTTTTTTACAGTGTATTTGAAAATCTTCTTTAAAGTTGTCCAAAAGAAGTTCTTAGCAATGCATACTACTAATCAAAAATTAAGTTTTGATATATTTATGGGAGGAAATTTACAAAATATCTTCATGGAACATGATCTTTACTTTATATAATACTGATTTTTGGCACAAGTAAAAAGTCGATAATTTTGATCCATACAGTGTATTTTTGGCTATTGCTACAAATATTCAGTGTAGAAATTCAAGTCTGATGTTTTGTTTATGTGGACAATCCTTTCTGCCTGTCAGGATGCTTCTTCTGATCCACTGACTGTCTCCTGTCACACTCTCCCTTGGAGGCGACTGGCTTAGTGTTTACCATGACCTTATCTCTACTAACTCTATCTGTGGGGATGCCTTCGCCTTCCGCTACTGACACAGCGCCAACTAATCTAAAGAGCTAAATGCTGTGCTGAATTTCCACCATGCTGGGTGTAATACTCTCCCAGTAGAAGAGCATAAATGTCCTATTCCTAAGGTGGCCTCCTATCGGATGCAGCTGGGAATAAATCCCATATTAAAATGTATCTTTTTGTGTACCTCCACAGAAACTCTGCAGCTTTCCACAAAATACAGACACGTTATTCACAAAAATCTACATTTGCTACTCCTTGTGTGCGACTGGGCTAATTTGATTTGTTCTGTTCAAAACATTTTATCATATCTGTACTATAAGGTAAGATGAGGTGAACATAATCTGGTGCTAAACTCATTTCTAAATATATTACAATTTAGCAGTAAATGCACACTGTTGTTAAAAGGTGTTATTTCCCTATTATCAGCTTCTACAGACTTCCCTCTAAAATCAGCAATGAAAATGCAAAAGACGTCTGCAGATTCTGTCAGGGTCTGCCCATGTGCTCGGTAGCACAAACAATCCTCCTTATTTTAGGATCAAGACGATCTATTTAAACAGAAGATAATTTTCCATTTCACCCTGATATTCTTACTGAAAATAAAACATCTGAAATGGGCCAAACCCCACCTGCATGCTCTTGTAGCAGCCGCATAACGTACAGTTGTGTAGAGAGGAGAGAAATTATTCTCTTTTTTCCTCCCTCAAAAGGAGAGTAAACTGCCGCGCTTCCATAATAATGAGATCAATTACACTTCTCTATCGTGTTTTGTGCCTCCATTCCCAATCGATTTCTTTGACAGTCCTCTTTGAAGTTTTTGCCGCTCCGTTTTCAGAGCCATTCTGTTATTTGTCCTTGACTTCACGGAGGTATGTACCTGATAAAAAACATACCCAGGGGATGGAACATGGTAAGAAAAAAATCTGCCATCCTTTGAAGGCGCAGTGAGTCAAACATTTTGGAGGCAACCCAAAATAAAAATTAAACTTTTTTATTCTTCTCACTATATAATGGAGGAACTTGGAATGACAATGCATTAAAAGGAGATCAAAACCCTAGGGTTGCCCTTTGAATATCAGTCAGTTTCAATGTATTGCAGCAACCTCACTCTAATGCCCCAGCTCAAATATGAAAGATCACATTAAAACTTACAATGTCTTCAAAGTGTAAAAAATCCCTTCTAACCTTTTTTTTTTTTTTGCACAGGTATTTTTGTCATTTATTAGTTTTAAAGGAATAGTTCACCCAATAATGAAAATTCTGTCATTAATTACTCACCCTCATGTCGTACCAAACCCGTAAGACCTTCGTTCATCTACAGGAAACAAAAATTAAGATATGATTGATGAAATCCGAGAGCTTTCTGACCATGCATAGATAATAACAGTACTATTACATTCAAGGCCAAGAAAGGTAGTAAGCTCATCAATAAAATAGTCCATGTAACTTCCTTAATTTAAGGAAGCTAGAATACTTTTTCTGTGCAACAAAAACAAAAATAATGATTTTAAGAAACTACATTGTTGAATGAAATCATTATTTTAGTTGCGCACAAACAGTATTCTCATAGCTTCATAACATTATGGTTAAACTGTTGTCACAAGGACTATTTTAAAGATGTCCTTACTACCTTTCTTGGCCTTGAATGTGGTAGTTGTGTTGCTGTCTATGCAGGGTCAGAAAGCTCTAGGATTTTATCAAAAATATCTTTATTTCTGTTCCGAAGATGAACAAAGATCTTACTGGTTTAGAACAAGATGAGGGTGAGTAATTAATAACAGAATTTTCATTTTTGGGTGAACTATCTCTTTAACTATTCTTAAGGTGTGATCACTGTCACAAAATTTCAGCAGATTTGATCCGTTTACCTCAGAATTCTGAACTAAAAAAAAACAAAAACAGATTATGCCGAAGTATCATGTTAATAGATAGAAGTTGGATAGTACTGTCTGCACCACTGAGTTTATGGAGGAACAGACAAACAGAAGTGCTAATAAATAATATATTACTCCTGTTGATGTGCTGAACAGCCATTTTGGATTCTGAAGTCAAGATTGCTACGAATCCACTGAGTTTCTAAGTCAAAACTCAGACTTGAGGGGGTGTTTTAGTTCTAGACAATGCTGTTCATCAGATCAAACTGTTTTTCCAAGTTACTTTATCTTTTCAGGCACACTGTCCGCACTATTAATTGGAAGTGATCGATCAGATTTGTGTGTCCAGACATAACCAACTTATCTGGAGGAGACTGGTGATGTTCAATGCTGTGGTCACAGCCAGCTTTGGTTTTATTTGAACACTGTATATACACTTTTGACATTTCCATCACTTGTTTTGACGTTATCATTGTGTGTTGCGTCAGGAGTGACGCAAAAGACAAACTAATATCTGATTTGAGCAGCCAGAGCTTTTAGACTGAGATGCATCTGTAAAAATCCAATTGGATTACAAGTGCAACTGGTTCCGTTTTGCATCTGAGTTATTGAATGAACTCAGTATTAACATTTTTGTATATAGTTTCAGTAACTGATTTGTACATTTGATTATCTTTTCTTTTATTGGAAGCTTTAAGATAACAGGTTAAATACATTAATTTAAACTCCAATCTATGTTTTATGTCCACGTCCCATTTATTTATTTGTTGAGTATAAAATGTGCACATGGCTCTCTTTTGATAGATTTGTGAGCATTGTCTCCACTGCTGTTTCTTATATGTCACCAAAATATCATCAACCTCCCCATGCATGCCCTCATGACATCTCCGGCAGACAGCAATATGTCAACTTCCTTCATCACTCTTGTGTCATCAATCATCCCGCTGAAGCAATCAAGCCAAGCCAAGGAAAATTGTTTTCGGAGGGAACGCTGTCGTAAGTTGACCTGACTCTGAAAAACCAACATGTCACGCACAGAGCTAAGACACTGAATTAAATATATGTTTAAAAAAAAACACTATTAGCGCTGTTGCTGACTGCAGTTGTGACCGCATAATTGTCGCAATTATGTTCTCAGACATTACATTTAAAATCTTTAATACTGCTGTTCCGTTTTGAAAGATAGTCAGTTTTAAAATTGTGTAAACACATTTGAATCTCTGTAGGACTGATTTAGTGCAATCTTACGGGGCTGGGGTTGGACAGAACAGTCAAAGTAATGTGTCACAGCGGACTGACATTATTTTCTCATCCTCTTTGTCTCCTTCTTGCCTGTCAGATTCCCTGCTGTGGTAGACAAGCAGGAGAGTAATCCCTCTGACTCAACCTACCCTGACATTCACAAAGCACCTGCGTCTGGATATAGACAAACAGCAGGATGCCTCTGCCTCCATATCAAAGCAGTTGAGATGAGCTGAGTTTTACGGCCAGCTTAAGCCCACTACTCTGTATTGGCCCTCCTGAGGCGCCAACATGATTCATTACAACCTTGCATTAAAACACTATTTGGACAAACACGCTGCTTTCTCACCCCCTGCTGCTTTAGAGTGAGAAATGTGAATTGCTATGCTTAATTTAAAGAAAATAACTAATAAAGAGGGCAATAGACTGTGAGTTGTTGTTTTACAGATTGCACAATTGAAGCGGTTTAGAATCTCATGATTTTGTTGTGATCGATAAATGCCTCTTTAGATTATGGGTGTTAAACATCTTGTGTTCTTTGTGGCTGATCATGATAAAACTAATGTGATGCTAATTTAACAGCATAGGCATGGCAAATGAATCAACATGGCTTTACGGCTAAAATTATCATGGCAAATGGAAATATATATTTATTTGTGAATTTATGGGGTGACACTTTGTGTCTTGGCAGAATCTGACATGTCCATCTTTAATGACTAAAATTAAATGACAACTATTTCAGAGCTATAAATATTAAAAACAAACAAACAAAAAACAAAGCAGAAAGTCTGCTTTGAGAAGTCATAGAATCGTTGAAGAAGACAATGAAGTCAATGAAGCAGAAGACATAGAAGATCAAATGAAGCAGAAGTCAAAGAAGCTGAAAAACTCATAGATGAAGTCGAAGAAATATAAAGTATTGAAGATGAAGAATTCGAAGAAGCAGAACTCATACAAGAAGTCAAAGAAGTCACAGAAGAAGAAAGCGAAGAAGCAGAAGGCATAGAAGAAGTTGAAGAAACAGATCTCATAGAAGTCGAAGAAGTCGAAGATGAAGAATTCAAAAAAAGCAGAAGTGCTAAAAAAAAGTCAAAGACGTTGAAGAAGCAGAATTCAGAAGTTAAAGAAAAAGTCAGAAGCAGAAGGCGATGGAGTCAGAGGAAGGCAAAGAAATATAAAGTATTGAAGAGGAAGAATTCGAAGAAGCAGAACTCATACAAGAAGTCGAAGAAGTCATAGAAGAAGAAAGCAAAGAAGTCGAAGAGGCAGAAGTCATAGAATAAGTCAAAGAAGTATATTTCATAGAATTCGAAAAAAAAGTCAAAGATTAAGAATTTGAAGAAGCAGGTATGATAGAAAAAGTCAAAGAAGTAGAAGTCACAAAAAGTAGAAGAAGAAATCGAAGAAGCAGAAGTCATCAGAAATCATAGAAGTCAAAGTCATAGAAGAAGGTAAAAAAAGTCTTAGAAAAAGAAGTAGAAGTAGTTAAAGAAGACAAAGTCATGGAAAAATAAGTCAATGAAGTTAAAAAAGCAGAAGTGACACAAGCAATTAAAAAAGCAGATGTTAAAGAAGAACTTAAGGATGAAGAATTTGAAAAAGCACAAGTCAAAGAAGCAGAACTCATACAAGAAGTCAAAAAAGAAATCATAGAAGAAGAAAGCAGTCAAAGAAGCAGAAGGCACAGAATTCACAGGAAATGAAGAAGTCGATGAAGATAAAGACAGAAAAAGAAGTCAAAGAAGCAGAAGTCAGAAAAAGTCAAAGAAGAAATCGAAGAAAATGAAGTTATAGAAAAAGAAGTTAAAAAATTCAAAGAAGTTGAATTCATAGAAGAAGTCAAAGATGAAGAATTCAAAGAAGCAAAAATGACAGAAGTCATAGAAGGTAAAAAAGTCATAGAAGAAGAAGACGAAGTCGAAGAAGTTGAAGAAGTCAAAGATGAAGAATTCGAGGGAAGTCAAAAAAAGTAGAAGTCATACAAGGTCAAGAAGTCATAGAAGAAGAAGTCAAAGAAGCATAAGTCATAGAAGTCAATGAAGTTGAAGTTGAAGAAGTAGAAGTCAGAAGAAACTGAAAAAGCAGAACCTTTTCGAAGAAAAACTCAAAGATGCAGAATTTGAAGAAGCACAAGTCAAAGAAGTCATAGAAGAAGAAAGTGAAGAAGTCGAAGAAGCAGAAGGCATAGAATAAGTCAAAAAAGTAGATCTCATAGAAGATGAAAAAGTCAAAGATTAAGAATTCGAAGAAGCAGAAGTGATAAAAAAAGTCAAAGAAGTCAAAGAAGTAGAAGTCACAAAAAGTAAAAGAAGAAATTGAAGAAGCAGAAGTCATAGAAGTCGAAGATGAAGAATTCAAAGAAACAAATCATAGAAGTCAAAATAGAAGTCATAGAGGAAGGTGAAGAAGTCATAGAAGAATTAGAAGTAGTTGAAGAAGACAAAGTCATGGAAAAAGAAGTTGAAAAAGCAGAACTCATAGAAGTTGAAGAAGAACTTAAAGATTGAGAATTTGAAGAAGCACAAATTAAAGAAGAAGTCATACAAGAAGTTGAAGAAGAAGTCATAGAAGAAGAAAGCAAAGAAGCTAAAGAAGCAGAAGGCATAGAAGCCTATAGTGGTTATCATTGTCTTTATTTGAAAGAAAGAAATAAAAATAAACAAATAAATTGAAAATTGAAAATTGAAACAAATTAAATTTGTAGTTAAAAATACACAAGTAGCACAGTTAAAATTATTCCATAAATGAGCAATAAATAAATAAAGGTCAGTTTCAGTCAGCTAGATGACTATTATGAAATATCTGAGACAACTGAGCAGTATTCCATAGAGCTGCGTAATAATTCCAAAACAGAAAAATACAAATAAAACTTCGACCACTCAAACTGTAAATGTGCTGGAAATTGACTGGTCAACATGTGAGAAACTGTCTATATGACCAGTGCAAACAATAAGCAAACATTAACAGTGAAATTCTTACAATTCTATAAAATGGTCACTGTGTAAAGATGCGAAGTGATTCATGTCTTAAAACTACTTTGGCTAAACTCCGTTTTCCAGAGTATGTTAACCTGACTCACCTGACATGTGGTCACTTTATTAAAAGCTTGAAGTGAAGCAAGAGCTTAATACATTCTGTCTTTCATTATACCTCCATTAAGGATGGAACACCTCATTTGACTAAAGCGTTAATTTAATAACCTTCATCTAGATCTCATTAGACATGCCTGTTTGACCTAAAAACCGCCACTGGTCACTTACATGTCTATGAATAGAACTCTAACCTACTTAGATTAATGTAAAAGGTTCTGATTTAAGCATATTGTGTCATGTGGAGAAAAAGATGTGCAAGTGACTAATTATATGTGGACTCAACTGACTGAGCAGCATCTGATCAATTTCTGTGAATAATCTTATTGAGGAAATTGACAGTATGTGCCATCTGGATACAAGCTACAAAAACAGAAGAGAAGCCAAGTAAGCCAGAGAAGCATAAAAAGTGCTTTAAAAAAGACTAGTCTAGTATTCCTAGCACAATATTATTAATGACAACAGATTGTAAAGTTAAAGTGATGTCACACAGCTTAAAAACATTACTGACTTATCACCGTCTGCCTTATGGTCTATTATAACTGTATTTGGATGCTGGAAAATCTTGTCAAACCTTACAACAGTAACCAAGTGGGAGGGGGTTAACAAAGCGTACATTATTACATCACTAAAAACTGCTGAACATTTGTTAAAGATTGTAGGCCATTAGTGCTGCACGATAACAATCTTCCTGAAGCACTGATCAATACTGTATAGAATTATTGTGACAGGCTAAATGTACTAATTCCTAATAATTCACCATAACAGAATTAACTTCATTCCATATTGACTAAACATCCAGCCATTTCAACAGTGTGCTTTCTATCGCTCCTCATTTCAAATTTAACGGTGCCTGCTGTCTGTGTCTGCTTTGCCATTTTTTATTCATTCTTGATTGTGTGGCCTATCTTTTCCTTGACTACTGAGGTTCTGATTGACTTCAGAGATTCCAGTCACACAAGAATGGCAGGTAAAAATAGCTTCATACTCCAGGAACAGAGCTGCCAAAATGCTGTGACAGAGGCAGGTACTGAACTGTGCACAGGTGAGCTCACAGATATGCTATATTACTCTGGCTTTCAGCTCCAGACGCTGATGGGACGGGTGAGTAATAAATGACTCTCTCTTATCGTGTGTACAATAGAATTTACAATATAAAGTCTTAGCTTGAAAAATGACCTTGGTCACCTGTTTACATTTACACTGTGTGCTTTAACAAATTTTGTTTAATATTAGATTGTTTTATTAATTTTGAAGACTAAGCTAAAATCATATAAGCCTTAATGGAAAGATCACTGCCAGAACAAGAATTTACAGATAATTTACTCACCCCCTTGTCATCCAAGATGTTCATGCATTTCTTTCTTCAGTCGATATTATGTTTCTCAACCCTCTATGGTAAGTTTTTATTACATGAAATAGCTTCAATTTTACAAAGTAAATTTTTTTTGGTGGGGGGTGTTGGGGTATTTAGGAAAACGTTGCCATATGGCAACAATGTACCACAATGGAAAATGGCCCAAAATGACTTTTTCTATTAAATCATGATTTACTTTTCAATTCAAATGCACATTTCTTTTAGAAATTGATGTATCCTGTCTTAATTTCCATCAAAATCTGCCACAGACACATGCACAAACAAAATCATTATTACGGTTACCAAAGGCTAACTCATCCTCATTGTCATCACATGCAAAAGGCAACTCAGCACTCTTCCTATTGGCCTTTCCGTAAAATATTCTCTAGTTTTGCTAGAGAAGACCCTTATTCCTTGACTCGGTGTAGAGCCCTTTGAAGCTGCATTGAAACTGCAATTTGGACCTTCAACCCGTTGATCCCCATTAAAGTCCACTATATGGAGAAAAATCCTGGATTTTTTTTTTCCTCAAAAACCTTTTTGACTGAAGAAAGAAAGAGTGAACATCTTGAATGACATGGGGGTGAATAAATTACCAGTAAATTTTAATTCTGGAGTGGACTAATTCCTGTTTAAAATGAAATGATAAATTACAGTACAACTTTATTTTACAGTTTCTTAATTAGTTGCTTATTAGCATGCATATTACTAGAATATTATTCATTTATTGGTACTAATTAAGCACATATTAATGCTTTTTTCTATATGACCTTATTCTACATCCCTAATCCTACCCAATACCTAAAATTAACAACTACCTTACTAACTATTAATAAGCAGCAAATTAGGAATTTATTGAGGGAAAAGTCGTAGTTAATAGTGAATAAGTGTTACCAATTTGTTCATTGTTAGCTCATGATACCTAATGCATAAAACTATGCTGACAGATTGAACCATACTGTAAACTTACCAAAATGTTTATTTATATTTGTATATATATATATATATCATTTCAAATAAATTATTCAAAAGGGGCAATCATGAAATAATAATATGTGAATGCTAACAGTGGAAGTCGAAGCCTAGAATGAGGTAACTCGATTGGACAGCTAAGGTTGATGACTATAGACTATACTTCATGTCCTCACAGTATGTCATAGTAAACTCATTGGATTAGCGCCTCTACAGAGGAATGTCCTGGTGCGAGTAGACTTCTAGTGTCAGAGAAAGCGTCAGATCTATAAACCGGCTCCCAGCTATGCCCGAAGGCACCACTTTCCCATTCAGCCAGCCCCACACCTATGACAGCCTGACAAATGATTACTACTGCGGACACAATATACTGCTTTCCCTCTCATGTGGCTCTAAAGAAATCAGCAAGAGTATGAAGACCAGCGGTCATGCTTTTAGTTAGTGAAAATGTTTACAGCGAGAGGTTTGAGCGGCCGGTCAAGTATCTGTCATACAGGATTTGGTTTTTATTTTTAGCAGTCAAGAATTTGGAATTCTGCCATCAGCATGGCACAGTCGTGCCATTAACCTGCTTGTTAAGTGGTTGGATCCAATTATCGCCTGAACAATCTGCCCAATCACACTTATGTCACTTTCTGCAATTTTCACTCGTGAGGTTTAAAAGGGGAAACAGAAAACACTATTTGAGCGAAAACGTTTCACAGTGTGCAGTTTTTGCTGCAAAGTGTCCTGCCCAAATGTTCCACAGGGGACGATGCTAATTGTTTCTATAATTTCTGTAGTCTGGTAAGAGTGCCTTGAGTTGTTGCTGTCTGCTCTCTAGATCAACTAAAAGCAGAAGTAGTCTCGTTCAGCCATCTGCCGTTTATAGCATCACTGAGTAAGTTTGCGTGTGTGCCTAGGGGATGTCTAGACTTAAGTGACGTGTTTTTGTTGGACGTGAGCTGATAAGCGCAGTTCCTTTCCAGTTTTGTGATGTAAATGCTTTTGGATACTGACATCAGGGCTGACCTGTGCAAACAGGATCATGGGTTATGATCAATCCTATATTTTATTAACTGCTTAGCTGTATTTTATTAATGAGATTTGTTAACACTTTAGGATAGGGATCAATTCGCACTGTTAACTAGCTACTTTAGCTAGCTAGTTTTTATACTCTCCACACTGTATTTTCTATCCCCTTACCCTAACCCTACCCCTAAACCTAACCCTTACAGAAAACTTTCTGCATTTTTACTTTCTCAAAAAAACTCATTCTGTATTATTTATAAGCTTTTGTACCCATGGGGACCTCAAATTTAGGTCCCCACGGTGACACTAGTCCCTATGAGTCTGTGTGTATTCAGGTTTAGGTCCCCACAAGGATATAAAAACAAGTACGCACACACACACACACACACAGAGAAAGAGAGAGAGAGAGAGAGAGAGATCGCATTGCGCTGTGCACATAAGCTTGTTAAAATAGCCTAGATACTAGATCGCTACATTATATTCCTCAGCAACGAGGTGGTAAAACTGTCATCTCTCTCTTTCTCTATCTATCGATAATTTACTGAAATAAATGCTATAATTCATTTAAATAAATGTGATCTTACCGCACTATTTCATTTCTGTGTCTGAAGCAGGCAGAATGCTAGAGCTGCATGTGATAACTGACAAAAATAACCGTCTTTTTTACCAGTTTGGTCAAATATTGCGCTGCAAAAAGCAATACACTATTACCTTTTCTATAACTTGGCAAATGACCATGGAATAAGCAGGATAATCAACAGCTTGCCGTGCATTCTAGTATTTTAAATGCACTTCACGGAGGCAAACATGTCGGGCGTTCTAAGCCTCCACGTTGTGCATTTAAAATCCTTTAATGCACGGCAAGCTGTTGATTATCCCTTACTTATAAACCACATATTGTGCATGACCATATTCTACATCCCTAATCCTACCCAATACCTAAACTACCTCACTAACTATTAACAAGCAGCAAATTAGGAGTTTATTAAGGCAAAAGCTGTAGTTAATGGGTTGTTCAAAAAGAAGTCCACTTCCAAAACAAAGATTCACATATGATGTACTCACCCCCTTGTCATCCAAGATGTGTTTCTTTCTGCAGTCGTAAAGAAATTATGTTTTTTTAAGGAAAACATTTCTGCATTTTTCTCCATTTCTCCGATTTTGAACTTCCAAAATGCAGTTTAAATGCGGCTTCAAACAATCCCAAATGCGGTTGTAAACGATCCCAGCCAAGGAAGAAGGGTCTTATCTAGCAAAACGATCGGTTAAATACTTTTTAATCTCAAACGCTCGCCTTGCCTTTCTCTCCCTGAACTCTGTGTATTCTGGCTCAAGACAGTTAGGGTATGTCGAAAAAATCCAATCGTATTTTCTCCCTCAACTTAAAAAATCATTTTAACATCATCCTACAGCGCTGCAGAAGTTCCGACCCAGTCTTTGCAACGTGACATGCAAAGAAGTTTAAACACCCTTAACAAAACAGGTAAAACGATATAGGATGATTTCAAAGTTGAGGGAGAACATGAGATGGGTGTTTTTCGATATAACCTGTCACGAACCGGAACAAAAACAGTCCAAACAGAGTAAGACAAGATGAGCGTTTGGCATTAAATAGTATATAAATTGTATTCTTTTTATTAAAATAACTGATCGTTACACTAGATAAGACCCTTCTTTCACAACTGGATTTGGGTTGATTTGAAGCTGCATTTAAACTGCATTTCGGAAATTAAAAATCGGGGCACCATATCAGTCCATTAAAACTCTGAAATGTTTTCCTCAAAAAACATAATTTCTTTATGACTGAAGAAAGAAAGATATGAACATCTTGGATGACAAGGGGGTGAGTACATTATTTGAAAATTGTTGTTCTGGAAGTGAACTTCTCCTTTTATACAGAGAATTGGACCTTAAAATAAAGGGTGACCAAAAATTAATTACTTACATGAAGAAAAAAAAAAAAAAACACCATCGATATAAGACAATAATGCCATAAATGTTAGTTAAACAACATAAAATGTAACACAGAACAACCTAGACAATAGCAGCAAAAGTACACAGAAACACCATTTAAATAAAAACTGTCCCAGATGAATGCCTTGTAAGATCCTTTGACTGTTTTCACTGTAAATTATTAGGTGACTTGTATTTTTATTTATAAAAATTAACAAAATGTTAACTATAATTGACTGTAAATGTACAGTATATCATCTTGTTTAGTATAATATATTTGTGATAATAAAAATGATATAGGATTGCACACATTTTAATTTTGAAGGTTTTTTAACAGTGGCAGTTACAAAGACTTTCCTGCTATTATTGTGATATTTATTTATTTATTTAGTTAGTTAGTTTGTGTGTATCTAATCATTGAATATACAGCAATATAACTGCAATTTTACAACAAACAAACAAACAAACAAATAAATATATAAAATGAAATAAAAAATAGAAATAAATCAGACTTACTATCTACTATACTAAAAAAATGCTGGGTTAAAAATAAGCCAATGCTGGGTGAAATATGAACAAACCCAGAAATTGTAATTTTTTTGACCCACCAGTTGGGTTAAATGTTTAACCCAACCTTCTGGGTAATTTTTTTTTTTAAACTCAACTATTGTTAAAAATGTCTATATTTCTTGCCTAAAAAGAACCCCAAATAGGTTGTAAATTAACATTTATTAATATGTTCAATAAATGAACATTTATGCATAAGCTGAATAAATAATAATTAAATAATAAACATTTTTTAAAACTTGCTTATTAATAAATGTTCCCCTTTTAATTATTGCTGATGCTTCTAGTAATTATGTGTCTGATTTTTTTAAAATTTACATCCAATTTTGGTTCATTGTAAGGCAACCATATAGTAATTTTAAACAATAGATAAGTTAAATAAAACTACCAGGAAAGTTGGGTTAAGCACGTAACCAGCCGCTGAGTTTTTCCATATAGGCTATTTAACCTAGCATTTTAGTCTGTGTCAGTAAAAGTTAAAATATGTCCTAAGCTTTTTTTCAATATCCTGCTCAAAAAAACTGATTGACCTTGGGAAGAAGTTACCATGATGCATCTCTCCTGTCTAGATTGGCCCCTAGTGCTCCTATGACCAACTAGCCTATATAGACTTACTTGGAGTTGCTTGTGTTAGTGGTTCACAGTAGTTCACTATCACTGAACAGTGTCCACTTAATCATATTCTGATCCCATCCCATGAGCTTCAGGGCCAAACTTTTAGAAAACAATTTTATCTCCCTTAACATTTACTAAAGGTACTCTATTTGTATTCTGTACAGCATACGCATTATCCCCAAATCTTGATGTCTCCCATACCTTAGGAAGTTGTTGCTCAAGAAGACTCTTTGGTCAGTTTTGCAAAAGGGCCAGTAAATGTAAAACCCAGGAAAGCCATATGAGGGCATTTGTAGTTCCACAAAGTCTCTGCCCTTTTGATGAAATGCTTTCTAGAGAGAGTTCATTGTTCTTAGCAGAAAAGCGGTAGATAAACAAGTCTCGCACTAGAGAGCAACGTACGTCTCGGAAAGGGCATCTAGGTCCTAGGAAGTAATTACCCTCAATCTGCACACAAAAAGGCTGTGTGTCATCTATGGGCCAGTAATGAAATGGGCAATTATGTAGTTCATTATTTTTAATGCAAGCTGCCATGTTGAACAGGGGCGTGGAGAATCCACCGGCGTTAGCTCCTGTGCCATAAAAGTAGTCATCAAAGGCAGCGTGGGAAATTGCTGCACGCTAGCAAGCACGGTGTCGTTCGCCTCATCACGGTTTGATTCCCCAAGCAATTTATGCAGACGGGATCAAATGCATTTGACATTGCGGGACTCATTCAAGGTCTATTTTTGTGGCAAGTACATCTGAGAAAGACAAACAAAGAGAGGGAAAAAAAAAGCACTTTTCTAAAATCTCCAAGATTGGGTTTGTAAGTCATTAGCTGTTGGATGGGCTCATCAGGCGTCTGAATGAAAACCAGAACAATGAGAAACTACAAGACAGTAATCAATCAGAACAGAATCAATCATGCAATGTTTCATATTACTTTGACCCTTCTAGAGAATTTGCCAACTGAATCACAAATTATTCTAACAGTTGAGTTGTTTTTGGTGGATCTGTTGGGTGTCTAATTTTCCAAAATATTTGCATAAGTTCACTGAGCATCATCCCAGTAGAGAGCTGTTAAAGTGGGCTGCATGAAACCGTAAAACTCATTAGAGCAAATAAGCAAAGCTAACTTCAATTCTATCATACAGCATTAATATAAAGGCATTTTATTAACAATTAGTGCCATCATGTTTTTCTATATCTTTTGCAGTTACATTATAGTGACTCAATGAGCTCGTCTGATAGGTCCAAACATTAAGTGCATGACCGCAGAGCAGAACTGGGCCACTCGTCTCAGCCGCGGCATTGATGAGCTCTTCTAACACTAATTGGACTGTACAATTAGAACAGTGCACGCAAAAGGACAAAGCTGAGGGATATTAAAGGGGAAATCTGTCAACAAAAACTGTTGACTATGGCTTTTTATTTTTTTCTTCTGAGACATGAATATGAAAATGAACTGAAAAACTTCACTAATAGCCTAGAAACAGATGAGGTCAGGCCTGTTAAGGTGCCTCTCTTTTCACAGTGCCATTTTATTTTCGTTATTCAAAGGATAAAACTTTGAAAAAATAAGGACATGAAATTACACTCTTGTTGACGTGAGAATACATTGTAAGCAGTGAGAGTATTACAAAAGTGTTCACACGGTCAGAATGGAATAACACTGCTCTCAGTTAATCTGATGAAAAAAAGGGAAAATCAGACTATAAAAATGATGACAATGTCTCATCAACTTAACCTTTCAGAGATGAATTTGTATTTGTATTTTCCTATATAGTAACTTGTATTCTGTAAAAACTGAGGGAACAAATAATTCTACATTAAAAGGAAAATTAAATTCAATCTTTGAAAACCTGAGTGTTTTGCAGTCTAAGGACTCCATGTGACATTGTCAAATGGAGACCAGTATCATTGTTAGAATCATTTTTTTGATACAAAGTTTAAATTTAAGTTATCAGATCTTATTAATAAATAATAACGTGTTATTAAGCTCTAATTAAAAACACTACAGCTGAAGTGATTAGTATGGAAGCCCATTTCTGCCACTGAATAAAGAATAAAAATGGTAATTGTCACTTTTTTCTCAAAATTGCATGATATAAACTCGAAATTAAGACTTTTTCCACAGAATTGCGTGATATAAAATCACAACTGTGAGTTATAAAGTCAGAATTACGAGATATAAACTCGCAATTCTGAGAAAAGTCAGAATTGCAAGATTTAAACTCACAATTCTAAAAAAAAAGTCAGATTTGTGAGTTATCATCTTGTAATTGTGACTATATTTTTTTGCAATTGCGAGTTCTTTTCGTGAGACTATATTTCTCACAACTGCAATTCTGAAAAAAGGTCCGAATTGCAAGAATTGCGAGTTTGCAATTCTGACTTTTTAACTCACAGGAAAGTCAGAAATATAAGTTTGTATCACAATTCGGATTTAAACTTGCAGTTCTGAAAAAAAGAAGTCAGAATTATCATCTTGCATTTGTGACTATGTTAATCGCAACTGCGAGTTCTTTTTGCGTGACGATATTTCTCGCAATTGAAATTCTGAGAAAAAAGTTCTGAATTGCAAGTTTATATCTCACAATTCTGACTTTTTAATTAAGTCAGAATTGCAAGTTTGTATCAATTCGGAGAAGAAAAGTCACAATTAAGTCGTAATTACCTTTTTTATTTTTTTTTTAACTCCCAATTGCGAGAAAACAGATTTAAACTTACAATTGTGACTACATTTTTTGCAATTGCCAATTCTTTTTGTGGGACTATATTTCTTACAATTTTGGAAAAAAGTTCCAAACTGTGAATTTATATCTCATAATTCTGATTTTTAACTCGCAAAAAATTCAGAATTGCGAGTTTGTATCACATTTCAGAAAACTTAGAATCGTGAGATTTAAATTTGCAATGTCATCATCCTGCAATTATGACTATATTTCTTGCAATAGCAATTCTGAGAAAAAGGTCAGAATTGCAAGTTTATTTTGTGCAAGACTATATTTCTTGCAGTTGTGAGTTCTTTTTGCAAGACCATTTTTCTCACAGTTGCAATTCTGAGAAAAAAGGTCCACATTGTGAGTTCATATCTCGCAATTCTTTTTACCTCGCAAAAAAAGTCAGAATTGCGAGTTTGCATTACAATACGGAGAACAAAAGTTACAATTAATTTGCAATTACTTTCTTTATTTTTATTCTGTGGCAGAAACTGGCTTTTAATAGGTTAGTGATTGATTTGTTAAATTCAGTGTGAATTGCCACTCACCAACCATTTTGCTTTCATAATGGTTTTGTTTGTTTGCTATTAATCCAGAAAAAAAAAAAAAAAAATGTAATGGGAGACTTTCATCAGTCAGGAACTGATTGAGTATTTGAACAACTTAAATAAATACTTAATTAAATAGACTATTGATTGTGAATTTTGAATCCACAACATGCAAGATTTTTAAATAAATGTAATGAATTTCTTCAAATTAAATGTTCCAAAACATCCAAAATGACTACAGCCCTCAGTCATAACATCTTTTCCTAAACGCAATTAATTTTTGATGCTAACCTAGATACAGCCAGAGTCACTTGATGTATTGTCACTGATCTCAGTTTCATAACATGAATCTCTGGGATTGTTTTCTCACATATATGTGATTCTTTCTTACCAAACTGTTGCATGCTGCAGCCATCAAACAGGTCAAAACTGGTCTGTGAAGAAAGGAGCCAACAGATTGAATCCAAATCACATGTAATAGCCCGAAAGTCAAGTCTCTCAAGTCCTCAGAAGTCTTGAATGTTATTATTTTTTGATATTATTATACATTTTGAGTAGGCCAGTCTCATACAATACCTGAATTATTACCTTTCATGCTTCGAACAATGAGATGAATTGCTACACTCTGCCAATTCGCATTTAGTTCAAAAGAAAAATCAGAAGTGACATGGCAATCTATGTGTACTTCATCCAGCGTCAATCACCCAAATTGAAAAGGTCAGTTACTAAAAATCAAGACCCATCCACCCCACTTCAAATGGTCTTAAAACATTTTATCTGCTTTTGGTCGCATTATAATGATGTATTCAGCTCACAATAATCAGGGTCAGAGCGTTGATGAGCAGCCAAATTGTGTAGGAAAAGTCCATTTCTGTGATGAGGCTAATCAACAGTCTAGATCATCACCGCCACCACCATCATCATCATTAACAACAAAATAGCCACTTCTTCAGTGCAAACAAAAACAACAAATTATCAATCAATGCTGAAGGCTGAAACAGAAAGAAAAACACACTGGTGGATTGGGTGTGGTGTGCGGGAGTTGTTATTATCGTGTGTGCTTTGGTGGATGGTGGACATAAAATAAATAAAAAAACAATTCAAAATAATTATATATAACTTTGACGGCTGATTTATAAACGGCCAGATCAGTCAAGAATGAAGCCGGAGGCACACTGGCCTGAGGTGTGAGGCAAAATAAAACAATTATTATTACAATTATGCTGGCCAATCAAATGTCAGGGTCTTAAATACAATAACTCTTTGCTGGCTATACCAATGTGAGGTTTTCTTTTCATGGTCAGATTGTAAAGCTTAGTCAGATGACTAATTATCACATGGTCATGTAATATTAAAGATACAGGCACTCTGTGCTGTAAACAAATTAAAAACCTCAGGTGGTCCTAATTGAACATCATTTGACGCGGGGCATTTTGAAATAACACTGCAAATATTTGCGCTTCTTTCGTTTCAAAGAAAACGTTCCATAAAATTAAGAATTTAAATCTTTATAACTCAAAACAATCAAGTATAAATTGAGCCTAGGGGAATAGCCATAAGCCCCTGTGCTTGAATAATTAAATTATGCATCATTGGTCAAAGCAAAGGAGATTATGTGGACATGTAGTTTTTTAATTATGCTGATGTTGTTTCATTACAGTTGAGAGTCAAGTTTTGAGAGAATTCACTGTTAGGATGATTAGTTTTCCTCTGGTGAGTTTGAGGCCTGCTGATATCACATACATTATTAAAATATAGATATTAAACATTTTAGAATTTTATATTCATAAGAATATTTACTTATGTTCTTGTTTATCACATAAATATTAGGCAAACACATATATTAGGCAAACTCAAACTTTTATTTTGTATGCGATTAATTGTGATTAATCGTTTGCCAGCCCTAATTTAGAACGTTATATGTATATCTATAAAGTTCTAAATCTATAAAGTTCTAAATTAGAGCTGGCAAACGATTAATCGCATACAAAATAAAAGTTTGAGTTTGCCTAATATATGTGTACTGTGTGTAATTATTATGTATATATAAATACAAGCACATTCATGTATATATTTAAGAAATATTTACAAGTATATGTATTTATTACAATTTTTATAGAATTTATATTAGAAATAAAAATATTTTGTACATAACATTTCTCTTAAATATATACATTAATTTGTGTGTATTTATATATACATAATAATTACACACAGTACACACACATATATTAGGCAAACTCAAACTTTTATTTTATATGTGATTAATCGCAATTAATCGTTTGACAGCCCTAATATAAATACATAAAATAAACATTGTAATTTGGTGATATTGAAATGATGTGATTTTTTAAAAATCACAAATCAGAGTTAAAGCAACTGTATGCTTTTTTTGACTTTTCACATTTAATAGACTTTAAAGAAGGGGAAGACACCCTGAACATCTACTTGTATGGCTTAATATAACATAAATGATGTCTCTTACTGAAATATGTAGTAGAAAACCCAGATTTACGTTATTTAAAAAGAAAAGGAAAAACAATGGAAAGATGCCTGTGGACGAATAAAACTTCCTACACTTTGTTCTTTCCACTTTATCCCTTTTGCCTTTGAGGCTTTTAGTAGACCACAACTACTGAAAGAGCTTACAAATGGCAGAGAAAAGAAATGCTAGATACCATCCTGGCAGGATCTAAACATGCCGAAGCTTGTCATGATGCCACAGACCCTAAAGGAGTTTCTCGGGGTAGATTTCACTCAATATCCGGGGGCGTTTGGACTCCTTGTAGGAAAAAAATCAATAGTACGGCATTGGGTTTAAGCTTACACTTATATCCATCGCCACCTGCAGGGGCAATTCTAGAATTTTCGTTTTAGGAAATGAGGGTATATATATATATATATATGTATATATATAAATAAAATAAAAAATGTTTGACTAACAGAGGTGGTTTAATAAACTTATTGAAGTATTCCACTGCATTGCCTACACTATAAAAAAACAATTTGTTGAGTCAACTTAAAATAATTTGTAACCTGGCTGCCTTAATTTTAAGTTCAGTCAACTAAAAAAAAAAGTTTATTCAGCTTGAAATGTTAAATTATACTAAGTGACAACTTACATATTTGAGTTGAATCAACTTAAAATTTTAAGGCAGCTGGGTTACTTACCCATCTGTTAAGTTTAGCAAACACACACAAAAAAAGTTGTTACTTAGTACAACTCAACATTTCAAGTTAAATAAACTTATTTTAGCTGACCGAACTTAAAATTTTAAGGCAGCAGGGTAACAAATTATTTTAAGATGACTCAACAAATTTTTTTTTTTTTTACAGTGTAGATAGATGTAACATCGGAGTACTGAATAAGCCAAATACAAGTCTTCCTGATCTCACACACACACCTGTTTACTGTAGTTACAGACACAATTTTTTACTGTTTGCATTTCTAGTACAACCCCCTTTCTTTAGCTTATATATGCAAACCTCTTTGCCACATGCACTGTAATATGTATTACATTGAAAGTTAAATTTTCAATGGAAAATGGCAACATGATCGTTTTATAAAGTATGCGTTAAAATGTGCTTAATTTTCACTGGAGGAAACAGCTGTGGTGTGATGAGGGGTGAACGCAGCGAAAACTTTACAGTAGATGCGGAACCGACTGCAATTTTTTTAGGGGGCTCAGTAGTCGTTTTAAGGGGGCTACAGCCTAGCGACACCCATGGCCACCTGTAAGCTTTTTCAATAGCTGTGGTCATTTTACTAGTATATTATATTGAGTGTTGTGTTGCGGTAAAAATAACAACAGGTAGTGCCAGTAGCTTAAAGAGTGCAACCATTTTACATAATCAAAATAATGGTGCCCCCATAGTCTAAAATATGTATACACTACGTGGATTTTTAAATACCGTAAATCTTTCAAGGGGTTTCTACTACATATTTCAGTTAGAGACATCTATATCAAGCCATACAAGTCTTAATACCTGGGGTTCCCATTAAGTCTAAACTAAATGGCTAAGTTCACTATTTTAGACCACATAAGAAGAACCTGATGACTTGAGTTTTCAGAGAATTAATTTGGAGAAATAAGGTCTTACAATAATTTAAGTATATTAAACCTTTTAGGTCTACATTGAAAATGGAGAAAGCGAGACAGTTTGTACAATTAGCCAACCCATGCGTAGCCTGTCAAAAACAAGAAATTCCTCCTGTCATCATTTTAACAAACTTTCTCTTTAAAATCACTGATGTATCTGTCGGAAGGTATGTTTCCGGACTAGGCTTACTAATTAGCTAATGCTATTGTGAGAGGAAATGATCCCACTTTTGAAACTCCCTCAGTATTCACAAAATCATCCTCTTAAACAATCCAACACTACTTGTGACAGCCGAGCGCACTTACATCAGTAAAAGCCGCCGTCGCGTTGACGCTCCGAAGTCATCATCATCATTACGGTGGCTATTAAAGCAGTCCGTGGGCTCTTTATCTGCATGTTGTGAGGCTCGTGGGAATTGATCAGGACTGGATTGCAACACAGACTTTTCACAGTTGATTTATAAGTCCTAGGAAAGTAATAAAAGGTGCCCACTCAAGCATTTGAATCCAATTATCTTTCACAGAATGCCGTTGTTATCCAATTAAAACTCTCTCTGCTCATGAGAATTATAATAAGTTATTTTCTTGCTTTTGACAGAGGTGATTTATACTAAATATTGCACACTCCACGTCCAATGTCGATCTGGTATAAACATTAGTTGAAACTTAAACACTACAGGCTGTGAAAACAGAAATCAAGTTTCTATTTCGAAGAGGAAATTATCAGTTTAGCATGAAAGATGTCATCCTAAACTAGCCGGGACATTGACACTTTTGTAGCTGCTGGAAATGGACGAATATGCAACAGAGGCACGCTTTACTTATCTGGAATCATGAATTTTATTAAGCAATAGAAAATATACACCAGGGAAAATAGCTTCCTTTATGAGTTCTCATTTTTTTCTCAATTTTAAACTTTTTCTTCAAAAATCAACTTCCACTTGTAGAGGCCAGTGAAAAACAACAGTCAAATAATCCCACAGCAAAACTGGATGACGGAAAAAAAAAAAAAAAAATCAGTCTTCACTGCGGTCACATTTGACCGGACATCTGGGAAACGACACACAACTTCTGGTTTACAGAACATGCGCAGCCATTACGGGACGTGCTGCTGGTCTTTCTCCTGAAAGACTCTGCTCAGTATTTGGACCTCAGGGCCCCAGTTGTCTACCTCACTGAGGTCCAGCTCTGCCTGGGGCTCAGGCAGGTCCAGAGAGCTGATGGAACCGGACGGGGAGCCGCGGCCCTCATAAGCGTAAGTCTGAAGGGAATCGTACGGAGGGCCGCTCGTGTCCCGGTCGGCCTCGACCACCTTAAGCTTAATCACTTCGTGGATGTCCTCGTCCGGTAAGGTCAAAGCCGGGCTGAGAGGCTCGGTGGCCATTGCTCTCCACACCTCTGACTGCAGGTCCTTCCTTATCCTCATCTCCTCGGCTGCGGCGGGGTTCCTCAGCGCCGCTATGTCAAAGGCCTCTGTGTCTTCCTCGCCTCCTCCCTCGTCATCGTACGTGACTACGTTCTCTCTGATATCCTCCGCCGAGATGATCAGAGGCTCCTTTTTGCTCTTCTTGCTACGCAGAGTGACAAACAGAACCACGATGGCTACAAGAGAGGAGACACAAGCTTAGTTTGTTCATCCGTGTAAATGGTGATGTGAATTAGCTTCACTACTATCGGGAGTTGCGACACATCGCATGGGCGTACAAAATGAAATGTGCAATCATCTGCTTGCTGACATTTTCATATGGGGAAAAGCTTTGTCTGGGCAAATAATCACTTAATCACTCATGTGCTGATGTGAAATCAATGGTGTTTTGCCATAAATAGCCACGAGCTTCTTCATTCAAACAGATTTGCCCTGTTCCAAACAGCTACCGTTTAAAGCAGCAGCAACAATCATTAACTACAAAATAATAATCATGATAATAATAAAAAAATGGTACTTGGAAAAAAAAAGAACATTAATTGAAATAAAATAAAATATAAAAAAAGTCTCATTTTTGTTTAGTTTAACTTTGAGTACTAAAATAACTCAAAATCTAAATCTAAAAATTAAGTATTTAGAATATTAACTATAATAGCATATCAATGATACTAAAATAATGCAGGGTAGCTTAGTAACTAACATTGACCCTCGTAATAGTTAACTAAAACTAAAACCATAAAAACAACAAATTATGTTACTTAAAATAAATGTGAAATGAAATAAAATATAAACAAATTAAACTTTTATTTTATTTCAGCTAGTTAGTTGCCATTTAGTATAACATGATATACTAAAATAACTAAAACTAAAATTGTCATAAAAATGACAAAAATACAAAAAAAGATGCACAATATAAATCTAAAAATGTAAACTAATTAAAATATTAATAAACAATAGGGTCATTCTATAATTTTGTGGGTACATCTCATGTCCGTAAGGTATACTTTTAAAATATTTAAATCATAAATGTATATTTTTATCAATATAAAGCCCTGATGCTTAATTTCCTAGTACACATTAATATTTTTCCCAATCACACTACTATATGTTGAAAAAGCTGTATCTTTTGTTCAAAAATGATGTTCGTATCACACACAACCCTGGTATTTTGTAGAGCTGTGCATTCTACTCTGCATTTAGGCATAAAAATGATCTCCAATATAAATTTATTTCATAGTTTTGCCTTCAGTTAAATTAGGTTATCAAGACATTTGGGTGTGTGCTTCAAAAATAATAAATGTTTATTATGATATAATTTGTTTTATTTGTGTCCGAAAAACCATTGTCAACAAAGTTACCCACTAAAACCCCCCATCAAAAAGGAATGGTTTGTCCCATTCTCACATAATTTGCACAGTTTGATGATATTTCCTCTAGAAGCACATGGATGAAACACTAGAAGTTATGTTCTTTCTCTTTCCCCTAATATTGTTTAAACTAGCAAACCTGTGTCAAGAGTGGATTAACTGACTGTCAACAGTAAGTATTATTGCAGCAAATTTTAACAAGCCAATTTAACTAAAACTTATGTTTTGTTAATGAAAATATATTTCTAAACATACCATATGCTCAGTAGTTCTAGACTTCCATGTTAAATATAGGCCCAAAACACAAAAAATGTCAACTAAGTTACCTGTCAACTGTGTTACCCAGTCAAGGTAACAAGGTTGACAGTAGTAAACATAGATGGCATTTTATTCACAGATCACATGTATTTATATACAATTTTATACAATATAGATTGTTTCAAAGCAGCTATGTAAGGTCACATTTGGGTTTTTAGAAAAAAGGAAAACCTTTTTCTTCACCCCTAATTTAAGAACGACCCAATATAATCTTATTTGGAATTATTAAATCACCTCATTGCTAACAACAGTATTTTAATACATTTAGAATTGCATAGCATACATAAGATTAGGCAAAATACATTTATTCGATGAAATACAGTATAACTGTATTACTGACATTATTAACAGGGCGAATTTTTCTCAGCTGTTCATCATTAAGGATACATCCTGTCTCCATTGATGGATATACTGTCTACTTCTGGGAACAGTCTTCATGATGGCAGTGAATTAAATTGCTGTCAAATGTTGAAAACACTCACTTAACTCAAAGCTGTTCTCTTGGTCTTGGTTGGCTTAAGATGGTCTCCCACCCTGACAAAGCTGGTTTAACTGCAAAAATACACTCTACAGAAAGCCAACAGATCAGCTTGACAAGTCAGGGAGATCATCTGAAACTTGCAAACCAGCTCAAGCTTGAACAACATGTTTTTTTTTTTTAGCAGGGTAGATTTTGGAGTGGAGCCACAGTATTGTGTTTGGGTATTATGCTGTAAATTGGAAAGAGTGTCTGAAGTCTAGCAAGCAAAAAGACTGTTTTGCATTATATTTAAATGTATTATTAACAACACTTCCTGTCTATTCAGGTATGTGCATGTTACGATTGTTGCTCCTGGTTTTACAGCCCACACAGTTGTGCAGCATTCCTGAGTAGTGTCTATATTTGGCCTTGTCAGTGGACTGGAGTGAGAGAGGGGTTTTCACACATTCTGCAGGGTGAAACTTCTCATCTACAACCAGTGAATTTCAAGTAGTGTTTCTCAAGATGTCAAGTAAAAGAAAGCAGCATCTTTCTATCTATCTATCTATCTATCTATCTATCTATCTATCTATCTATCTATCTATCTATCTATCTATCTATCTATCTATCTATCTATCTATCAGGGCTGCAACGATTAATCGCACGATGTCGTGAGGCGCGTTTAGTCAATGAAGCCGGTACTTTGATTAGTAGTCAGTGCTTTACGGCTCTGTGTATTACTTGCCGCTCCAGCTGAACGCACGTGATGGAGCTTTACTACTAATCAAAGTACCGGCTTCATCGACTAAACGCGCCTCACGACATCGTGCGATTATCGTTGCAGCCCTATCTATCTATCTATCTATCTATCTATCTATCTATCTATCTATCTATCTATCTATCTATGTCCGTCTGTCAAAAAACAATGCAAATAAAATATGAAATACAAAAAAGCTATCTATCTATCTATCTATCTATCTATCTATCTATCTATCTATCTATCTATCTATCTATCTATCTATCTATCTATCTATCTATCTATCTATCTATCTGTCTGTCTATCTGTCTGTCTGTCAAAAAACAACGCAAATAAAGTAAAAAAAGACAAAAAAAACTTTCTGTCATCTATCTATCTATCTTTCTATCTATCTGTCTGTCTGTCAAAAAACAATGTAAATAAAGACAAAAAGCTATCTATCTATCTATCTATCTATCTATCTATCTATCTATCTATCTATCTATCTATCAATCATCTATGTCAAAAAACAACGCAAATAAAGTAAAAAAAAAGACAAAAAAGCTTTCTATCTATCATCTATTTATCCATCTATCTATGTATGTCTGTCTGTCAAAAAACAACACAAATAAAATTAAAAAAGACATCTATCTTTAAAACTCACTCGACATGGTGATTATTTCAGTTTTAATCAATATATAAAGAAAGAATGATTTTACTTCTGGATACAGAACTTTGGACCCCTTTGTATGTTTCTGCTCTTTCCCTGGTGGCAAATTCATGAAGGAAAGAACCAAGTTCTTCTCTTGGCTGTTGTGTTTTCAGTCTTACCCAGGAGGATGAGCACGCACAGCAGGATGGCAATGAGGGCTCCGGTGCTGAGACCGGCCGAGGACAGGAAGGCTTGAGCCCTGCACACTGGCGTCCTGGCCCCACGCTGGCACGGACACACCCTGAGCGTAAGCGTGCTGGTGCTGCTGAGGAGGGGCTCTCCTCCATCCCACACAACCACGGGCAGCTGGTACAGCTCCTGTTCCGCCTGGCTGAAGCCTTGCCTGCGCGCCAACACGCTCGCGCTGCTATCTGTCAGAGAGAGCAGAGGTTTATTCTCGCTGGCTGCATGCATGATGACGCCGTGCAACAGAAGCCAACAAAACAATTCGCTCCCCATTCTCGGCAGTTGCCTCTGAGAATGGAGAACAGCTTTTTGAATATTGCATTCTGTTACTTCATTTTCAAGCTGCTTGATATGGTTTTGGATTCTTCAGTGTTGAAATGACAACAGAGATAAAACGCAGCCACAGCACTATGATAAAAGACATTCCACAGTGCATAATTTTTGCTGTATATATTATAGTCAAAAGTTTGGGGTCAGCGAGAATTTTTTCTTTCAATTTAAATTAATACTTTTATTCAGCAAGGATGCATTAACTGATCAAAAGTGATTTAAAGTGAATTTTAAAGAAATGCTATTCATTGAACTTTCCATTCATCAAACAATCCTGAAAAAAATGTATCATGATTTTTGAAAAAAATATTAAGCAGCACTGTCTTCAACATTACATGATTTAGTTAAAAAAAAATCCAGCTAAAACCAGCTAATTTAGCAAAATCAGTAAAAAAAAACACCTAAAACCAGTTGATTTAACAAAAAAAAAAAAAAAAAAAAAAAAAAAAAAAAACTGTTAAATACCAGCAAAAAACATCTAAAACCAGCCCATGCTAGTTGTCCAGTCTTAGCTTGTTTAACCTAAAAAAAAACAGCTGGTTTAAGCTTGGTTGGGCTTTTAGCAGGTCTCCCAGCTTGACCAGCTAAAAAGTGGCCAAAACCACTTTAAATCCACTTTAAGCCACTTTAAACCTGGGAGACCAGCCAAAGCGGCCAGCCAGCTTAGGTTTTGCCTAGTTTTGCTTTTTTTGTAGTTGTTAAGCTTTACTTTAGCAATTGACAGCTTACATACACCATAAGTCTTAATGTCCAAAAGTTTTCACCCCCTCAAAAAAAAAAAAAAAATTCTATGGGACTTTGGGTGGTTTTGATCGTATGGTTTACAAATCCCGTAAGCCGGATCAGTTAGAAAAGAAAACAGCCTGAAGGTCTGACCTGAGTTTGGTAATAGTAGCTTTAAAGATCTATGAGGAGATATTTTTTGAGCAAATAAATGCAGCCTTGGTGAGCATAAGTGATTGTAAATTCAAAAATATTTATTGAAATGTAAATAAAACTTTTGAAAATATAAATAACACCACTTTATAATGGCTTCAATTTTGGTTAATCAAATCAGAATTTAGAGATGGAACAATGCATTTTATAAATGTATTTTTAAGCTGGGAGTGCAAAAAAAAATGTTTATGTTTTCTAATCCACATTGGCCCATCTTTACTTCTGTCTGATTTAAAAAACAACATTTTGCTTTACTGCTGTACCTTCCCAACAGCAGTGTGGAAGTGCCGGTGTGCTGACAGCCTGTAAACCCCACACAGTGACAAAAGCGTCATGCTTTATTAACTCCCTACAGTGCTCCAACTTTTCTCATTTTTGAGAGGCTTGTGCAAGGTTTTGTGCTTGTGCAACCTTCTTTCTAGCTGTCGCTGCCTCCCTTTCTCACATACGCACACACCCACAGACAGGCAGGTCGTAAGCACCTCAGTGTATGCACGGTCATGCTGCTGCTTCACATTGCAGATGTGTGTTGAGCTAGTGTCTTCTGACTCTGCAGCCTGGGAGGGTTTGATGGGGTTTGGGTTGCAAGATGAATTCCGTCTCCCTCTGAATACCAGCTCCCAGGAGAGCAAGAGCGTGGGTTTGGGTTTAACATTGATAGGAACATTTTAATATCAATCAAGCTATACAAATGCACCGTGTTTACACCTCTGGGAACATTGCCTGTTACAACTCATCAGGGTTTAGACAGAGTATTTACTTTATATAAGTATTTACCCACAATCTGCTATATACAGCATAAAATTATCCAAACAATATACCGGATTTCATCCAGGCTCCAACAACAACAAATATGCATTCATTTTACACTGTATCAAATAAAGGAGAATATTTTTTATCTGATACAGTGTTTTCAAACCTCCTGTCGATGATCATCCTCAAGTTAATGAATAGGCTATAACTGGAAATCAATGAAGAATCAATAAATGACAAATATTAGTATTCTATATTATTTTGTCCAAAAAAGGCATCAAGCATTATAATGTACAGTACAAAAATGGACATTCTTTTGGCTAAAGATATTTAACAGTGCTAAAATAAAGCAATAAGCCCCAAGAAGCCATGGTTTACAGTGAATTTATAACAGCTAAGAGATGTTGTTAGACACGGTGTGAAGAGGAGTGCCTAAAACCCCCTTAGCTGTTATAAATTCACTGTAAACCACAGCTTTACAGGGATTGTTGCTTATATAAAACTGTTATTCCATATACATAGTAAAGTTTTACAAAATAAAACAGAGCAAATAAAATATAATGATATTAATAAAAACACTATTCTTTCGCCAAACAATGTAGTTCCTCAGAAACGGTTGTGGTTGCCAAAACAAAGTGATTGCTGAGCAACACACAAACGTAAACAAAGGTGTATGTTTGTAGAATAATTTACAACAGCTTCGACGTGGCTCAATCAATCTGAATCAAGGACCAGAACTATCCGTTTTATAAAATTCAATATACAATACAAATGATGCAGAAAAATAAAAAAAATCACCTCTAATATTGGCTGATAAACATTCTATATTATTAATATTGGCTGACAGATATTCTATATTATTGTATGGTACTGAAAAACCATGCATCTTTAATTTAAAGTAATAAAAATAACAGTGAAAGTATGCATGCATAAGCTTATATATAGACATAAATACAAAGATGAAGGAGTAAACAGTCATTTAACTGCTGGAATGAAAGAAACCAATTAACTGATGATTTCATTTAGAAAGAAAAATAATATACATTGATTTTAAGAATGAAAAGACTACATTTACAATATTCCTTAAAGGGACAGTTCACCCAAAAATGAAAATTCTGTCATTAATTACTCACCCTCATGTCGTTCCGAACCCCTAAGACCTTTGTTTGTATTTGGAACACAAATGAAGATATTTTTGATGAAATCCGAGAGATTTCTGACCCTGCAAAGACAGCAATGCAACTGACACTTGAACGTGCGTCGAAGACTGACACAGAAGAGAAGAAATTGTTGAATAAAGTTGGTATTTTTCTTTTCTTTGTGCACAAAAAGTATTATCATAGCTTTATAAAATTACAGTTGAACCACTGATGTCACATGGACTGTTTTAATGATGTTCTTACTACCTTTCTGGGCCTTGAACGTTGTCAGTTGTGTTGCTGTCTATGCAGAGTCAGAAAGCTCTCGGATTTCATCGAATACATCTTAATTTTTGTTCTGAAGATGAACGAAAGTCTTACGGGTTTGGAACGACAAGGGTGAGTAATAAATAACAGAATTTTCATTTTTGGATGAGCTATCACTTTTTATATGATATTTTTCGCTAGTCTCTGAGCCCGTACTGTCCATATACCCAAGTCTACGGCAGTGCAGAAGAGGCAGGGCTGTGTCTCTCCAGGGGTCTAATGCATGCAGACCAGCATCTATTGTGAATGCATTAGATACTACAGTAAGAAAAATGTTCAAACTCAGGGTTAAGGTTAACACCAGCAAAATTAGCATCTCTAAATCAGCCCTTCATGTAATGACCTCTAGGTTTAGCGTGTTTGTGTTTGATTTCATGCTGTGGGGGTTTTATAAAATGGCCTGCAGGTAGACTCCATTTAATCTGTCCAAACACTATTAAAAAACATGAACATGAAACGACAGAGGGTGGAATGATCATTAGCGAATCTTCACAAACAACGCAGAAAACGTGGTCTGTAATTATACATGGATGGGAAATTCACAGTTGCGCTTTGATTTAAGTAGCAGTGATTCGTAAACACTTTCCCTGTGAAAAACATGAGAGCGAACCATGCATGTACTGCAGATAATTAATCTTCACTGTGAGATGCGTTGTGCAACAAATATACAAATAAATAAATAAATAAACAGCAGCAACAACAACAAATACTGCCAATACTGCAGTTCTGGCATGAGTCCTGATCGTTCTAGCTGTTATAACTTAATGTGAGTGTTTAAAGGGTGGGAGATAAATGGCCTGAGAGAGAATTGCAGTGAATTGGCCCAGGAGGGACCCTCTCGATGTAATGCGTCCCACATCTCAGATGACACAAACACAAACGCTCTTGCCAAAACCATGGCAAGGCGTCAAACTTGACGTAGGCTATCTCTGCGGATGGGGCACGTCACGCGTTCCCTCACCCATTCAGCGGAGAACTTTATTAAAACGCTTCCTAGATTCAGAATATGAACTACGTCAAAGAGCATAACAGTCAAGATGATTATTATTCAATTGAACTCACTGCCATTTCCCAGGGGGGAAATAAGTGCACCTCCGCAGGGATTGTCCATCATACTTTTTCCGCCTCACCCTGGCAAGTGCTCTGGTCGTATGGACGCTGGCATAATGACTGCGGCGCCAGGAGAGAAACATCTACGTGATCAAGGATGACAGTCCTCCACACCCACCCGATCACAGCAGGCGCAACAGAGCGCTCCAACCCCTAACGTGTAAAATGGTCCGTAATGGTCCATCCGTTAGGATATTATTTAAGGATGAAGCGGTCTGAGGGGACCTTGGCTGGGATACAAACTCAAATAAAGCTCTGAAGCACTGGCTCTTCTGAACTCTGGGCTTTTAGCGTCTGCCTCTTATCTCCCTGATTGCCCTGTTAAACTCTGACCGGTCCACCTGCAGCCCTGATTCACTGAAGCAGCGGTCCGGCATTAGAAGGAAATCATTACAGCCCAGCCGTCTCCACCAGGGAGCCTTGAGCTAACACAAACACAGACCTGGTTTCCGAGGAAACAGATCTGTTGGCCTTGCAACGATATTAAAAAAAGAGCAAGAAGAGGAGGGGAAGGCTGGAAATGAGGGTGATCTGTGTAACAACATGTGGTACTAAATATGTTTGTGGAGAGGCGCTGAGGGTTTGCCCTGAGCAAACATCAAGAAATCAGTTGGAAAACATTAGAAAGATTCCATTACTGAGACACCATGGAGAGCCTCTTTAGATCAGTCAGATCTTATTTGACTTTCATGAGAGCCTGTGTACAACTTAAGTGCTGAATATGGAATTAGTTTTTGTAACTAACTCCTAAAATACGGGCTTAGCGTGTCAAACTATTTCTAATTAGATGTTTTACCAAGCCAAAACAAATCCTGTGGAAGTGTGGTTTTGTTATTGTGTGTGTTTTTTACCTTCATTGTCCTTCAGAGTGAAGTTTGGATTCGCTGGAAGGTCTTCTGGTAGAGCGAAAGTGAACCGACCATTGGCGAAGTTGTCCTTGTCTGTGGCTCTGATGGTCTGAATGACCTACACCAAGAACAAGAGAAAACAAGCTGAAGCTTAGCTCCTTCTTTTGCCAAAATTAAGGTTGAATGAAAAACAGCACTAAAAATATCTAAAACAGACACTTTTGCTTCTCTGAGAGACAGGTTTTGTCACTCCCTATAACCTAGAAATGTAATTGGACCACCTGGGCTTCGTCTTCCTCTCTACTTTTGAAAGACATTAACTTCAGACCGCTGACCCAAAGCCCCTCGGCCAGTTGGGTGTCTGGATCACAGTCATTGAACAGATAGCTGGTTTGAAGCATTGCTCAGACTCATGATGTTTTGTCAGCTTGTTAACCTAATTGGCTCCTGCTAGCACATCAGCTGCAAGTGGGGATCTTCTCATGCAGAGTCTGGACCAATTACTGAAGCTCTTCACCTGCCTGTGCTGCACCACGCCTGTTAGGCCAGGGGTTTCTCTCTCTAGGACACTTTCACACCAGAGCATCTGATCTGGATGTGAACCGGTTTGATGTCAGATTTCGGATCATTTGGTTGGTGATTTGGTATGGTTCCTTCTTTGCTTCAGTGTTTCCAGAGACGTGAGCTCCGCGGCATCAACGGCGTTCAGCGCCCATGACCCGCTGAGAGCTGCCTTACCTAGGCCAGTTCTACAGGAATTCGCAGCTGGCTCCGATGCCGCTATAGTGGTTAAACATGAGATATAATTTGTCTTGCATTAATCTAACGGCCAGTCTTTGGTGTCATTAATGTATTATTTGTTCCAGAGCAAACAGTTTTCACCCTGTGGCCTTATGCCTATAGCCGATATATATAAAGTCTTACCGACCCTAAACTAAAATTCTATAAATTCAACACACTTTTGTTGTAAAGTCATGTCATAAAATAATGCAAAATATACTGATTGGTTAGCAGAGCTGGTAGTAACTGATTGCATGTAATGTGGATTACGTAATAAGATAAGTACTTGTAATTAAATTAAATTACATTTTAAAATACTCGTAATCAGGCTACAGTTACTTTTTATAGATGACGATTACATATTATTTACACAATAGCAATAAACTATTTAGAATTTATTGATTTTCCCTTTCTTTCAAATTTTCCTTTCTAAAATAGCCTACTGCTTATTTACACTCAGAAAATCTTCAAGTTTTGTGGACATTCACACAAAGATCAGTCATTATTCAGGTGGCAGCATTTGAGCACTTTTTTTTTTTACAAAAATCAATTCAAGTTTAAGAAGTGTTTCAATAATGCATCAGCTACTGATGAACACGTTAATTTTTATTTGAATTATCACTCTGTAGGTTATTTAAAGGAGAAGTTCACATTCAGAACAAAATTTTACAAATAATTTACTCACCCCCTTGTCATCCAAGATGTCATTCTTTCTTCAGTTGTAAAGAAATTATGTTTTTTGAGGAAAACATTTCAGGATTTCTCTCCATATAGTGGACTTCTATCGTGCCCCTGAGTTTGAACTTCCAAAATGCAGTTTAAATGTAGCTTTGAATGGATCTACATGATCCCAGCTGAAACAATCAGTTATTTAAAAAAAAAAAAATTATGATTTATATACTTTTTAACCTCACACGCTCGTCTTGTCTAGCTCTGCGTGAATGTGTATTCTGTGTATTCCGAAAAACTCCCATTTCATTTTCTTCTCCAACTTCAAAATTATCCTACTGTACATCACTCTTTTACCTTTTTTGTAAAGGGCGTTTGATCTTCTTCACATGTTCACTTTGTAAACACAGGGTTGATACTTCTGCAGTGATGTAGGGCGATTTTAAAGTTGGAGGAGAAAATGTGATGGGAGTTTTTCCGACATACCGTAACTGTTTCGAACTGGAATGCACAGAGTTCACACAGTGCTAAAAGACGACGAGAATTTGAGATTAAAAAGTATATGAATTGTCAAATTTTTGTAGAAAATAACCAATCGTTTCGTTAGATTCTTCCTCGACTGGGATCATTTAGAGCCCTTTGAAGCTGCATTTAAACTACATTTTGGAAGTTCAAACTCGCGGCCACCACAGAAGTCCACTATATGGACAGAAATCCTGTAATGTTTTCCTCAAAAAACATAATCTCTTTACGACTGAAGAAAGAAAGACATGAACATCTTGGATGACAAAGGGGTGAGTAAATTATCTGCAAATTTTTGTTCTGGAAGTGAACTTGTTGGAAGTGTCTTTCTAACACATTAAAATGGACAAATTTACTTTTTTTTTGTCATCTGGTCCTCTTTCACTTGATATATTTACTTAAAGTACCCCTGAGATTTTAAAATAAATATTTCAATAATTTTCACATTTGCATGTTCATTGGTTCTCTGACATTGGTTAATGGTCACATAACATGCAGGTAAACAAATAAAATATTTCTTTTTTTTAGTTTCAGTTTTTTTTTTTTGATTGCTTTTTAAAGTATTTATTTCAATTAATTTTTTTTTGTTTTACTATTTATTAATTATTAACTTTTCATTAAACTTATAAACCCCCTGCAGTTCCTTCTCAAACACCTGTTTGGGAAACCTTGATGTAACAATGTTTAATGCACTTCATGTTGTTAATAACAACAAATGAAATACATTTTCTTACTCTTTGTATTTTTATGTCAATATGGTGCAGTACTATCCTATTTAAATCAATATAATAAACAAGATAGGTCAATAGTAATCTAAAAGTAATCAAAAAGTAGTCTGATTACATTACCTAAAATGTGTAATGTACTGTAATGGAATTACGTTACTGACTACACTTTTTGTCATGTAATTTGGAATCAGCAACAGCTTACAAAGTAATCTACCCAGCTCTGTATCATATTCCTAATGATGCTTAAGACAATCACAAATCAATGGTGCAAACATAATGCACTTTATGCCCAAAACTACAATAAAGACATACTGTTAAATGGAGAAGGGAGTAAAATAGAACTTCGGACCAAGCAATCGAGCAGAGTGTAAAAACAGCCTGCGTCATTGCATAACAGATCTCTTCCAAAATTACAGTGCATTGTTTCATGCAGCGTACTGTTGTGAATGAGTGCAAGCAGATCAAAAGAAAAAAAGCCTCCTGTGAATTGATGCCAGTACAAGAAATGCGGTTCTGCCTTATCTCTGTGGAAACACTTAATCAAGGGCCACAGCATGACAGCAATCCCTGATTATCTTACAAAGTTACAATCCCGAATTTCAGTAATTGGGAAGAGGATTTTATTTAGATGTTAGATGGACCGGTTTGAGCCCAGCAGACCAGAAGTCATAATAAATGAGGGACAATTTCTTCACTTATGAACAGACCTCTGCCTTATAAAAGACAGTAAATGGTTTACTGGGTTTGAATGAAGGCGAATATATATATATATATATATATATATAACAAAAAAGCTCAGTGGTGCTTTAAAAGCAGTTTTTAATTAAGCAGCACTCCGAAATGAAAACACAACTATGTGCATTAATCACACACTTTCTTTGAGGCAGAATAATTTACCACCTTTATTTAAACAGATAGCTCATCTAAAAATGACAATTCTGTCATTACTTACACACCCTCATGTGGTCCAAACCCAACAATTTGGTTAGTCTTCAAAACACAAATGAAAATATTTTTAATGAGAGGTTTTTATTACTGTGTGTTTATATGTGAATAATGGTCTAAATTCAATCTCTTCATCAAAGCGATAGTATCTCTTCTCAAGACTTGAATTAAACCGCTTGATTAATGTCTTTGTGGCCTTTTTGGGTCTTCTAAGTTTTGGCTATCTGGACTTTCAGTGGAGGGGCAAAAACCTTTCAAGTTTCTTAAAAATATCTTAATTTGTGTTTCAACGATTAACCTAATTCTTAAGGTTTTGAAACAACACAGTGACAGACTTTTCATTTTTGGGTGACCTATCACTTTAAATACTCTTTATGGTTAACCACCAGCACAGCGGACACAAACGTTCGAAGAGCACCCTTGATATTTAATCTAAAAACGTATTGTCGCCCACTGCGTGTGAATTGTGTGTGTCTAACTGCTTAAATCGTAATCTCATTCAAGGGTAAAGCTATAACGGCTATGCCGCAGCACTGCTGTGCATTGCTGCACATGGACCTAGATTTCAATGTGCAACGATTAACATTTCCTGTGAGCCATTCCTAGTGCGGTTGATGTGGACTGCTATCTGCCGGTGAATACATTGGTACACGCTGAATTATTTATAGGTTTAAGAGCCTCCAAAGTCTGTCGAGCCACAGATAAATCCATCCTTGATGGTGTCAGACATATCATAAAGGCAGCGTATGTGTTTCCCATTTATGCATGTGTCCATGGCGTTAGTGTAGGTGGGAGTGTGTGTGTTCATACATATGTGAGAAAAGAAAGACAAATTAAGCATGAAAAAAAGATGATTTGAGAAAACAGAAATGGTTCAGAAATACAGTAGGAGAAAAGGACAAGAGAAAAGGAGGAGTGCAGATAGGAAAAACGGTTTCAGGGGTTCCGATTGGAACTGACAGGTTGAAAAAGAATGATGGGGACACACTGAGCAAAGGACTGAGAGGAGATAACTAACCTGGCCTGCCTTGGAGCCTTCACACACAACCAGAGCGCTGTCTGTGGCAATATAGGGGGCATTGTCATTGACATCCAAGACCTGGACTGTGACTGGGACATAGCTCACCAGATTTGGATTGTCTGGAAAAAAACAATATATGACAAATATTCAATCATGGATGTTTTCTGTCAAGACCATTACAAAAATAAGTGGTGAAACAACAATGAATGGATGTATGGGGAATTTACATGATTGAAATCATTCCATATCAGGACACACTGGCAAAAAAGCTTGAGTCATTTGCTGCTGAATACCATGTTTTATTTACAAGACAAAGATATCCAACTTTTGAACATATATTACTCTCACTTGTTTATTTGTCCAATAGTAATGTTAAACAATACATACAGCTGAAGTCAAAAGTTTACATACACCTTGTAGAATCTACCAAAATTTTTATTTTACCAAAATAACAGGAATCATACAAAACGCATGTTATTTTTTATTTACTACTGACCTGATTAAGATATTTCACATAAAAGATGTTTACATATAGTACACAAGACAAAATAATACACTGTAAAAAACAAAAACGCACAATTTGTTGAATCAACCTAAAATAATTTGTTTACCCTGCTGCCTTAACATTTCAAGTTGACTAAACTTATGAGTTGGCTGAACTTAAAATTGACAAGTGACAACTTAGATATTCGAGTTAACTAAACTAAAAATATGGTTTGTTAAACCTAAAGGCTCTGTTTGTTACCCGGCTGCCTTAAAATAGTAAGCTGAATCAATGCAAATATCCAAGTTGTCACTTAGTAAAACTTAACATTTTAAGTTGCCTAAACTTTCTCAAGTTTTTTTTAAGGCAGCCAGGTAACAAATTATTTTAAGTTGATTAAAAAAAAAGTGTGTGTAGTTAAATTTACCCTGTTCAAAATACTGTTGTTACCTAAATGATCCACAGCGGTGTGCTTTTTTTTAGGTTTAGTGAAAATTGTTCATGAGTCCCTTGTTTGTCCTGAACAGTTAAACTGTCCGCTGTTCTTCAGAAAAATCCTTCAGTTTCCACAAATTCCTTAGTTTTCCAGCATTTTGTGTATTTGAACCCTCTCCAACAATGACTGGATGATTTTGAGATCCATCTTTTCACACTGAGTATGATCCCTCTTATTTTGGTAAAATAATGAACATTTTGAAGATTCTGCAAGGTGTATGTTAACTTTTGACTTCAACTGTACATCAATTTTCTTCTGAAAATTACCACTTACAGTGTCATTTCCAGCACATCTCAAATGATGTTTAATTGCATAATATTTAATTGAAATTTGAGTTTTAGAACAAAATATCTGGTTCATTTGTTTTGCTAATTCACAGCTAGTATTTGTATTTATCCTAAATATGAACAATTAAATCATATTTTTACATGAATTTGACAAAATTCCTGCAGCTGAAATCTACTCACAAGTGATAACTGCATTGATTTTTCTGCCCGCATCACATGTCTCACATTTCTTCTTTTCACTCCTTTTCTCCTTTTCATCTTTTCACTGACTGTGTATTTTGGGGTGAAAAACTTTTGCACCCTAAAATGAAAATTCTGTCATTAATTACTCACCCTTAAGTCGTTCCAATCCCGTAAGACCTTTGTTCATCTTCAGAACACAAAATTAAGATATTTTTGATGAAATCGCAACTACCACGTTCAAGGCCCAAAAAGGTATATGACATCATTAATATAGTTAATGTGCCATACACAAGGCTGACACAGAAAAGAAGAAATTGTTGAATAAAGTCGTTATTTTTGTTTTCTTTGCGCACAAAAAGTATTCTCGTAGCTTCATAAAATTACAGTTGAACCACTGATGTCACATGGACTATTTTATCGATGTCTTTACTACCTTTCTGGGTCTTGAACATGTCAGTTACTTTGCTGTCAGTGCAGGGTCAGAAGGCTCTTGGATTTCATCAAAAATAACTTAATTTGTGTTCCGAAGATGAACAATGATCTTACGGGTTTGGAACGACATGAGGGGAAATAACTAATGACAGAATATTTATTTTTGGGGGAACTATCCCTTTAAAATTAAGAATAGTAATATGTCATATTTTTATACTGTATTTTCAATTAAATTTTTTTTTTTTTTTTATTTTTTGACAGAAAGGATAAAATAACAAAATATATACAAATGCATCTATTAAATGCATCTGAAACATAACACAAATGTCCTAGTTTCATGTGTCTTTTATATGGCAAAAAGGTTAAATCTGTTGGTTTTTATAAAAATCAGCCCCTGGGACATTAAAGTGGTCTGAGCCTCGTGACACAGGGGCGACCTGAGTTTAAGTCCCAGCTCATGGCACTTTTCAATCCTCTCTTGCTTTCTTACTCTCTCTCTCCCCACACTACTTCCTGTTCCTCTACTGTCCTATACACTAAAGGCAAAAATGTGAGCCTGAAGTTGAAGAAGTACTATATTACATATGTTGAAAGATATATCCTTTTTTTTTTTTTTTAACATTTACCATATTTACAACCTTACAGTGATATATATATATATATATATATATATGATTCATGCTTCTCTCACAAGATTCACTGAAGCATGATGGGAATTTAAAATCAGTGAGGGAAACATTACACCCATTCTGGAGTCGGGCAACGTTGTTCGGTATGATGGAACTGAGATTAACTACAGTGACCTAACATTATCAGCCCACTATCAGCAAGCATTTACAGAGGGCAGTTTCACCCCATTAGCTGAACACCACTGTGAAGAAAAGTGTAGAGGAAAGATAATTGCTTAGATAAGCATCTGTTAAAAAAAAAAAAAAAAAAAAAAAAATGAGAGAGATAAATAATAGGAAAACAAATAGGAAAAAGAGAAGAAAAATTGATTGACCCTTTCCACCTTCAAAGCCACATCAGCATGCTAACAGCAGCCTCAGCATCAATCCCATAATGCAACACTCCTTCACGGAGACATTTGTTTTGGTCAGTATCGATGATTTAGACTTCAGGGCCTATGATTCCTTCTTGGAGAAGGTGTTCCTAGTCCATAGTTCAAGAAGAATGTCTAATTCGATATAAAGATATCATTGGTAAAATGGTTCCCTCTGTTTTCCTCAGAAACCAACTTTAAAAAAAATCAATAAATACAGACAGAATTTCTGCCCCAGAATCATACATACCAATCTCTGAAGCCATCACTGTGATGTTGTGCCAGGCTACCTCTTCTCGGTCTAGACTCCTAGTGGTCGTAACAAGTCCGCTGTCAACATCGATGCTAAAAAGTGCATCACCTTCTGCATTTTGGTCGATGGAATACCTAAAATTTCAAGGCAGAAAAGATCACATTCAAATTATGCTGGCAGACATTTTAGATGCACATATAAAAATGTTTTAATAGACATTTTAATGCTGAAATAAATGTGTCCTTGAGTTAAAAAAAATAAAATCCTGTTAACCATTCATTATAAAAGCAGATTAAGCCTTATGAATACATTCTCCTGTCACCTACAATTTACACATCATTTCAGTAGACCTTACTTCAGGATATTTTGTTAAGATGCTTAACCTAAAGAGTTGAAAATTTGTATAAATGCATTTAACTAGCCACAGAATACACTCTTTGGTCTCTCTGATATATAAACCTTCAAACTTCAAGGCTTTTAAAACTTTAGATAAAGCTTTGTCAAACCAACATTCTATTGGCAAACAAAAAATGACGGTTAGACTAACCCTGGAGTCTAACAGTCTCTGGTCTATGCATCCCTGCCTCTGCTGAATTATTTTTATCCCCGGTGAGGATAAAAACACCCCGCGAACCCCTCCATAGGCGCTTTAAAGTCCCGTTGTGAATCAAATGATTCGCAATACGCGGTTTGAAGTCCCATTTTGAATCAAATGATTCGCGATACACGCTTTGAAGTCCCGTGAGTCAAATGATTTGTGATCCTATTGGAGTGCTTCGAAAAAGTAACAATCATTTTGAGACGCAAGAGTTTCAAAAAGCTCCGCTGCTGATACTGTGTATTTTGCTCACTTTCTCTATATAATTTATCCATTGTTTGAAATGAAATCATTACAATTAAAAGGCCAAATTACAATGTTTTTATTAAATTGTGATCACGTTAGGCACAGTTTCCGTCCCTGGTGAAAAAATAAACAGCATATGCTGGTAGGTATGTTTTGATGCTGAGATGCTGGTTAGGTAGATTTTGATGCTGGTTTAAGCTGGTTTATGCTGGTCCTTTGCTGGTCTATGCTGCATAAACCAGTTAAGGACCAGCATAAACCAGCAAAGGACCATCTTAAACCAGCATCAAAACCTACCTAACTAACATCCCAGAATCAAAACCTACCTACCAGCATATGCTGTTTTTTTTTCAACCGGGGTCGTATTAAAAACATTTCATGATACTTATTATCTGGTACTTGCCTAAAAACACAGGTATATAATGTGCGTTGTTAACAGATTACACTATCATTAGGTTACTTAGGCTATAGCCTTACTGGAGTTGGGTCAGCCTCTGCCTATGGGCAGAGAAAAAAAGTTTTCAAAAGCATCCTCCCCTCTGCTTTTTTCACAAATCGCACCCTGGTAGACTCTATGCATGCTTATTTAATTAGAATTTGAAAGACATTCTAAATTCAATTCTGAATGAGACACAAGCCTGTTGGACAACAGTTCTCCTTGTAGACTACTGGCAGAGGTAGGCGATGACATTTGCACATATGAATATACCTCAAAGCCACATATACCGGTATTACTGTCTTTGAAAACTCACCTGACTTTGCTTCTTGTGCTGTCCGGGTCTTGAGCGGTTACCATGCCAACCTCTGTCCCAGCCGGAGCGTTTTCATACACATCCATGATATAGTAGTCCATAGTAAACACCGGAGCTTCATCAACATCCCCAATGATGAGCTTAAGCGTGGTGGTGTCTTTAAAAGGACCCAGGTAAGAAAAACGAGGATCCAGATGGGTGTTGACACCTTCAATGTTCAAAGAGTATGCCTTCTTCTTCTCGTAGTCCAGAGGCTAGAAAAGGACATCAGTAATAACATCAAGGGAGAAGCAAAAAAAGACATTTTAGCCAGCCTGGGAAAAGACAGGGCATGGCTGAATGAGCAGACATGAATTTACATGGCTGTTGAGCCCATTGGTTTTATGTGAACGTCTAGTTCAGACCTTTCTGAGGGAGATGATTCCTTCTCTCTTGTCACTGTCTGTAGAGATGGAAAACATGGCAGCTCCTTCTTCATTGGTAATTCTGTATGTCATCTCAGCGTTGACGCCAAGGTCCTCATCGTTCGCTTTGATTTTACCAACTGCTTTCCCTACCTGAGCAGATTCTGGCACATACAGCTGATAGTTTTCTGAAATGGAGGATAAATACAAACACAACAGATGCGATTTCATTAAACATCTGAAATCTTTTGCTACAAATATTAAAGTGTTGCATACGCTCAGCTAATTTGCAGGGTTTATTCGGGATAAACCTGAGCAAGCTCAATAAAAGTTGTTTACTTTCACAGAATAAAGCTTAAACCAATTCAGCCATTTGGGATAAATTCACAGTACATTCAAAGGGATTTAAGGATTAGATGGTTTCTCTAGAAGGGGCGTGCCTAAAATCCAGACTTTTTCCATGGTGAAAGAGAGCAGAGGCTCATACTTTGAGGGAATCGCGGTGGATTGTCATTGACGTCGGTCAGTGTGATGTTGACTGTTGTGGATCCAGACAGACCCCCGACAGAGCCGGCCATGTCTTTGGCTTGGATGATGATGGAGTACATCTCTCTAGTTTCTCTGTCCATGTTCGGCAAAGCTGTCCTGATGACACCTGTGATCCAGAGGGCAGAAAGGATAAATATAGCTCCTGCTGACCTACATAACCCATATCCCATTATTGGATGTTCAAAATGGTATTTATATTTCCTGTGTCTTAGCAGTGTGTGGCACAACCACCCTACAAGGACAAAAATGCATTCCCTCCATTTTGTTAATCCCCCAAACCTAAACAGTCTCAATTATTAAGCCGTTTTGATTTTCTGAGCAGTATGATGTCCGACTGCTGATGGACTGTCCCATATTTGCATATTTCCACCCTCAACCAGTTACGCTTTTCACCATTTTCTTTGAGCAGCTGTAGTGACAACGCAGCTGTAGCTGTAGTAAGCAATGCAGGTGTTTTGTAGTTGGATGTAAAAGTGAACATAAGTGTATTTATTTTCTCTTGACATGAGTCATTAGTTTTGTTTTTGATGGTTATATGCCACTGAATACACAAAAAACAGAAGAGAGGGGCGGGGTGAGCAGTAGCTCATTATCATTTAAAGAGCCATTCACCGAAACAGGTTGCTGTGAACATATTTTTTTATTTTATTCATTTTTTATTTTATAGTATTTTGCAGACAATTCATGAAGACCCTAAAAAAAAAAAAAAAAAAAAAAATCACACCAACTTATGGAAAATGGGCATCTGATTTAAAGTACGAATATTAAAGCTAGGGCTGTCAGTCGATAAATATTTTTAATCAAATGAATTCAGTTGTTCAAATGTTCAAATGTTTCAGTTAATTAATCTAATTAATCACAAAATAAATTTAACTGTGAAAATACCCAAAAAAGGTTATTTAAAGCTATTTTTGTGTTAAATGAGAAAATTGTAGCTTTAGAAAGAAATATTTTATTTGATTAAACAGAATTTATTACACATAAACATTTAGGCTGCAACGGCCTAACGTAAACTATGGAACATAAAAGATGATAATTTGAACTCAGTATTTTTGGTTCATACGATGAAATTCATTGTTAACCAAAACAGCTTTGTTACCAACAGTCTTCAAAATACCTTCTTTTATGTTCCACAAAAGAAAGGTTTGAAACAACATGAGGGTGAGTAAATGATGACAGAGTAAATGATTTTATTGTATTTTATTTTAATGAAATTATACTCTTAAGTAAGAAACTAAGCCCACCAGGAGGTGGCGGTAAATGTCTTAATGAGTCATTCATTCATCCATTTGATTCGTTCAAACAGCTGATTCATTCAGGGATTAAGGAAATGGCTCTTTTTATGAATGGGCTTCTGAATCATTGGTTCACATGATTCGTTCAAAATGTGGATTCATTCAGAAACTAAACACCGCTGTGTTGCTTGGAGATGCGCAACAATTCTGCTATGGCTTCAAAGGTAATATGTTCTCTGCAAAATTGAGCAAAAACACATAATATGGTGTTTTGTTTACTGAACTGTTGTGAAAAATAGCATTTAAGCTTGTGATAGATCGGGACAAAATCAGCGCTCGTGTCATATTGGTCTTGCTGCCGTGTGATATTGTGTGATACGTGATATATATAAATATGAGACAAAACACATACAGGGGTATTGTTTGCACCAATATCTTGAATTTTAGGGCATAACTGCATTTGTGGAGTTGTTGCCCTGCATCATATTTGTCAACAGTCAACTATGTGAAATATAACATGACGTACAGGTCTGGGGGCGGGGCCAGTGCGTTAACTGTGTTAAAATATTTTAAGCGCGTTATTTTTCATAACTAATTAAGTTAACAAGTTAAACTACACAGCCCTAATTAAAACAACCAACATTCCTATACCATGGCTAGTGTTTGCATATTTCATTTTTTTCTGTAAAATACTTCTTCTACAGATCTGTGTACTACTGTTAAATGCTACTGTTTTTGATAGCCCTGATAATGTTTCTGACAGCCAATCTTGGTGTGTTTTTTTTTTTTTTCTTCTTTCTTTTGTTGTGTTTGCCTCATCGAATGTGGTATCCTGTTAGTAATAACCTTTACACTGGCTTTTTTGATTACTGTCAGTTTAAGTGCCAGCAATTTAGTGTTGCCAGATATTTCAATCACAACTCTCTCAAGCTTCGTTCACTCCGCCAGTGTCTCACAGCAATCATTCTCACACCACGGACGCTAAACATTCTTGCAAACGGTCTAAACTGAATTATACATGCAGACACTCATATGAGGAGTTTCAAATTCATCATTCAGAGACCAAGTTTTATTTTTGAACATGAAATATTTACCGAGGTCCGAACCTCATAGCTGGCTACGGCCATGACTGCAAATTTTTCATTTACATTTGTCCATGGAAAATGAGTGAATGGAGCTATGAAGTTCCATGAAAAAAAATTACCATAAAAGCTAAATAAAAGTAGTCCACACAACTCATGCACTATATTTCAAGCCTTACATTACAGTATATCTCAGTGTGAGGATCAGACTGATATGAAGTCAGAAAATCTTGTTCACCATTCATTTTTACTGTATGGAAGAGAATAGCTTGGAAATTCAGGCTAACATTTTATTGTTTTTCCATAGAAGATAGCACGTTAAACAAGAGTAAATCATTTTTGGGCAAACCATCATTTGAAATCAAACCGATTGCCATTTGATGGCATTTCCAAGCAATAAGCGCCCTGTTCACAGGAAGGTTGTGTGTCCAGAATATCATGTATGCACTGCTAATCTTTGACCTTTGGTTATTGAGGCGGTGAGCTCACAGCAAGTGGTTATCCTCTGCTTTGCCCTGCTCTGACCTTGTACAGGTTCTATTCAAGCTTGACAACACACCAGCAGGCGAGTGCTGACCCCTTACCTCTATGTACTGTTCCTATGCGGTTTAAGCCCTTAGCATGAACCTTGCTTTCCAGATGTGCACACACACTTGCACAAAGCACGCTGGTGATCATCTCCTGCATACTCCACAGCTTTAAAGCAAAGGCTGCCATCTGCTCCTACCGTTCCCTCAGGAGATAGAGGATAAGACAGGGATGAAGGAAAGGCTGGAAATCATAACAGCTTGCGTTTGCCATGTGAACTTGTATTTGTGCCCCTTTACGCTATGAGATCCCATGGTAATGTTTACTGAGAAATGAGCACAAACTGACATGATACACCCAGGCCCCAGTGCACCAATATGGGTTACAAAGGGCTGTTTAAAAACACTGGAAATAAATAGCATAATTTCAAAAAAGCATAAGCTCTGTCAGTACATAGCACTAGAAACATTTTATTTACTTGTTAGTGAATATAGGACACTTCTTGACAGTTTCATCAAAAATCTATATGAAGCGCCTTGATATTTTTACACTCAAGGGTATCCATCATCCAGAAATCAAAGAAAATATGCGTTTTCAAGCCAAGCTATTAACGTAGGACATATCCTGTACTTTTCTATTTATGTTTTAAAATGATGTAACGATCTGACAGTCTGCTGATATATAATATGGTATAGTGTTTTTTGTCTGAGAAGACTTAAAAATGAATACAGAAATGTAATACTATACAGGAAGGAAGACGAGTAGAAAACAGTAAGTATCTAACATCTCTGTAACAACACACATTTTTCATGCATTTTTCTGACTAGAAAAAAAAAAATACTATAAAATATTCGGGCAGTATATATATATTTCTGAATGTATTTCTGAAGGGATAGTGCACCCAAAAATGAAAATTCTTTCATTAATTATTCACCCTCATGTCATTCCAAACCTGTAAGACCGTTCATCTTCAGAACACAAATTAAGATATTTCTGATGAAATCCAAATGCTTTCTGACATAGACAGCATCGCAACTGACACATTCAATGCCAAGAAAGGTAGTAAGGACATTGTTAAAATAGTCCACGTGACATCTATGGTTCAACTGTAATTTTATGAAACTATGAGAATACTTCTAGTGGGCAAAGAAAACACAAAAATAACTTTATTCAACAATTTCTTCTCTTCCGTGTCAGTCTTCGATGCGCATTCACAACAGCACCATGATGCAACTAGTAATTTGTGTTTTGAAGATGAACAAAGGTCTTATGGGTTTGGAATGACATAACGATGAGCAATTAATGACAGAATTTTAATTTTTGGGTGATCTATGCCTTTAATATGAACACACACACCTACATAAGTCCAAAATGTTAGCAAGAAGTACAGAGGACGTTTGAGGAAATGACTAGAAGAGAATTTAAATTTTAATGTTATGTGTGAAAGTGTAAGATGGACAGTTTAAATTTTCGAACATGCAATGTTCTCTTTTAAATGGACACGACCAATGGGAGTGAGAAAAAATATGCAAACAGATACCTCAATCCGCCAGAACAAATAAACACACGCCAGTGTTCAGCCCCAGAGAATGTCATAGAGATTGCACCCAGCCCACTGAGAGCAGACACCACCTGCCAGGACAGGGGATTTCAGCAGACAACAAAACGAAAAAAGCAAAATGTTCATGTTAAACAGGCTCTTAGTATTCAGCTAGTAGCCACAAAGCAGAGACAGAAAGTAAATAAAGCAAACAGGACCAGACACCGATGCAGAACTGGGTAAGCCCTGTTCTTTGTACTGAGAGTTTGATTTCCTATGGAACAACAGACAGTCAACCTTATAGGGAAAGTGAGAAACATCACGCGGGTTAAGCATCACCCCTCGGTAAATGGGGCGAACTAACTACTACACAAAGGTGCAGCAGAGGTAATTCTCAGCTAAGAGGATTAGACACAATGATGCAAGTTATTGTACAGTAGCTTGGGCAATATGTAATTTCTACAGTAAGGGAAAATAAACAAATAAGCATCTGTTATATAAACATTTTAACACTAAAAAAACCCGCACTGAATCTATATATTAAATACCTTAGAAAAAGATATGATATTTTGAATTGACTTTTTCAAGGACAAAAAAATTATAAAATACAAACGAAACTTACATCATGGTTGATTTGTTTGCTTTAAGATCTGTCTATAACATAAATACAGACCAAATACAGACAAGTTATAGCAGGTAAGCCACTGACAAGTGCAAGTACAGCCATATATCCAGTGTTGAAAATAACTAACTAAAAATAGTAACACTGCTAGTTTGACTACATTTTTCAGTAGCACAAAGTGGTATTGCAAATAAAGGCTTCACGATTGAATGAACGTATATAATTATCAGACATGCTCTACTAGAATGTCCTTTCTGTCTCATATAAAGTAAACAGCCCTGTGTTGCCCATGTTGCTGTGCACTGGGGTCTGTGTGTAAAGTATTTTGTCAGCTGGTACCCATTTTATAGTAAACATTACCATGGGACGGCAAACTCAAGCTGTTCTGCTTTCCAGCCTTTCATTCAGCCTCAGCTTATTTCCTGTCTCTCGAGCAAATGGTTGGAACACATTTACATAAGGTGTAAATATAATGGAACCCTTCAAATGAGAGTACTTGCACTGTCCAATCTATAAAGACTGTGTCTGTTCCTCGAATAGTGAGATCAAAACATAAATTTAATGCAGGATCTAGAAAAAATCTGATCGTAATTAAACCAGAAAAAAGCAAAATACACGAACAGAAACCATTTTTAAAGCTTGGGCTGCTAAACATTAGATCACTTGCACCGAAAGCAGTTATTGTGAATGAAATGATCACAGATAATAGTTTTGATGTACTCTGCTTAACCGAAACCTGGCTAAAACCTAATGATTATATTGGTCTAAATGGATCCACTCCACCAAACTACTATTATAAACATGAGCCCCGTCAGAGTGGTCGTGGTGGTGGTGTTGCAACAATATATAGTGATATTCTCAGTGTTACTCAGAAAACAGGATACAGGCTTAATTCATTTGAAATACTTTTGCTTAATGTTACTCTGCCAGATATGCAAAAGAAATCTCTCCTATCTCTTGTTTTAGCTACTGTGTATAGACCGCCAGGGCCATATACAGATTTCCTAAAAGAATTTGCAGAATTCCTTTCAGAACTATTGGTTAATTTTGATAAAGTGCTAATTGTCGGAGATTTTAACATTCACGTTGATAATACAAATGATGCGTTAGGACTTGCGTTTACTGACCTAATAAACTCTTTTGGAGTCAAGCAAAATGTCACCGGGCCCACTCATCGTTTTAATCATACGCTAGATTTAATTATATCGCATGGAATTGATCTTACTGATATAGATATCGTACCTCAAAGTGATGATGTTTCTGACCATTTCCTTGTATCGTGCATGCTGCGTATCACTGATATTAACTATATGGCTCCACGTTATCGTCTTGGCAGAACTATTGTTCCAGCCACCAAAGATAGATTTACAAATAACCTGCCTGATTTATCTCAACTGCTCTGTGTACCCCTTAATACACAGGATCTAGACAAAATGACTAGCAATATGGGCACCATCTTCTCCGATACGTTAGAAGCTGTTGCCCCCATCAAATTGAAAAAAGTTAGAGAAAAACGTATTGCGCCATGGTACAACAGTAATACCCATTCCCTCAAGAAAGAAACTCGCAATCTTGAGCGCAAATGGAGAAAAACTAACTTGGAAGTTTTTAGAATTGCATGGAAAAACTGTATGTCCAGATACAGACAGGCTTTAAAAGCTGCTAGGGCTGAGCATATCCGCAAACTCATAGAAAATAACCAAAACAATCCAAGGTTTTTATTTAGCACAGTGGCTAGATTAACAAATAACCAGACGCCACCTGATCTAAATATTCCTTTACAGCTTAATAGCAATGACTTTATGAATTTCTTCACTGATAAAATAGATAACATCAGAAATACAATAACCAGTGTAGATTATACTGCATCTAATATGTCAACTTCTTTCGTCGCACCCAAAGAAAAACTGCAGTACTTTACCGCTATAGGACAGGAAGAGTTAAATAAACTCATCACTGTGTCTAAACCAACAACATGCCTATTAGATCCCGTACCCACTAAATTACTGAAAGAATTGTTACCTGTGGCAGAAGAACCGCTTCTCAATATTATCAACTCATCGTTATCTTTAGGTCATGTCCCTAAACCATTCAAGCTGGCGGTTATTAAGCCTCTTATTAAGAAACCACAACTAGACCCTAGTGAACTGGCAAATTATAGACCCATTTCTAATCTTCCATTTATGTCTAAAATTTTAGAGAAAGTTATATCTGCTCAACTGTGCTCATTCTTGCAAAAAAATGATATTTATGAAGAATTTCAGTCAGGTTTCAGGCCCCATCACAGCACAGAAACTGCACTTGTTAAAATCACTAATGACTTGCTTCTTGCATCAGACCAAGGCTGCATCTCATTGCTAGTTTTACTTGATCTTAGTGCTGCGTTCGACACTATAGATCATGACATACTAATAGATCGACTACAAAATTATGCAGGTATCCAAGGGCAGGCTTTAAGATGGTTTAGATCCTACCTGTCTGATCGCTACCACTTTGTTTATTTAAATGGGGAGTCATCTCAGTTATCACCAGTAAAGTATGGAGTGCCACAAGGATCTGTTCTAGGTCCTCTACTATTTTCAATATACTTGCTGCCCCTTGGTAATATTATTAGAAAACACGGGATTAGTTTCCATTGTTATGCTGATGATACTCAACTATATATCTCAACAAGACCAGATGAAACTTCTGAATTATCGAAGTTAACAGAGTGTGTTAAAAATGTAAAAGATTGGATGACCAACAATTTTCTGCTATTAAATTCAGATAAGACAGAAATATTACTTATTGGACCTAAAAACAATACACAGAATCTTTTGACTTACAATTTACAACTAGACGGATGTACTGTTACTTCCACTACAGTCAAAAGCCTGGGTGTTATATTAGACAGCAACTTGTCTTTTGAAAATCATATTTCTCATGTTACAAAAACAGCATTCTTCCATCTTAGAAACATTGCCAAGCTGCGAAACATGTTACCTGTTTCTGATGCAGAAAAGCTAGTTCACGCATTCATGACCTCTAGACTGGACTATTGTAATGCACTACTAGGTGGTTGTCCTGCATCTTCAATAAACAAGCTACAGATAGTCCAAAATGCAGCTGCTAGAGTCCTTACCAGGTCAAGAAAGTATGATCATATTACCCCAATCTTAAAGTCTCTGCACTGGCTACCTATTAGGTTCCGCATCAGCTACAAAATAGCACTACTTACCTATAAGGCACTTAACGGTTTAGCTCCTGCGTACCTAACTAGTATTCTACCACGCTACAATCCATCACGCTCCCTAAGGTCGCAAAACTCTGGACTGTTGGTAGTACCTAGGATAGCAAAGTCCACTAAAGGAGGTAGAGCTTTTTCACATTTGGCACCCAAACTCTGGAACAGCCTTCCTGATAACGTTCGGGGTTCAGACACACTGTCTCTGTTTAAATCTAGATTAAAGACGCATCTTTTTAGCCAAGCATTCAAATAATGCATCTCAAACTTTTCCTGCAGCTATATCTGATCAAATGTTCATTATTAATCTTTTAGCTCTGGTTTAACAAACCTTCCTTTTCTTAGTTTGAACAGCAGCTACGCTAATTATGTTCCTATTTGTTCTCTGTTTTTGCCATGGGATTGACATCCCATGGTAACTAGGAATTCACAAGCTCCAGTGTGGATCCAGAACACTTAAGAAGAGATGATGCCAACCCCACAGAGGACTTCAGATGATGCCAACCCTGAAAACATACAGCACTACCGAATTCTGCTACTAATTTATAGTGTTCTTTGTCTGTTTGATTACGTCATTAATTGATCTTTACCACACATCTCTGCCATATGTGCATCAAGCTACTACTACATATATTGTAAAAATGTCAATTTGGTGTAAAGCTGCTTTGCAACGATATGTATCGTGAAAAGCGCTATACAAATAAATTTGAATTGAATTGAATTGAATGTAACCTGTTAAAAAAGTTTAAATATTATACAATTATTATTAAAATGTACTTTAAAATATTATTAATCATAGTGTTAAATATTATAAAAATACATTTACAATATTCATAATTATGAATATTGATGTTATATAAATTGGGATATACAGTTGAAGTCAAAAGTTTACATACACCTTGCAGAATCTGCAAAATTGTTTTAGTAAGAGGGATCATACAAAATGCATGCTATTTTTCATTTAGTACATACCTGAATAAGATATTTCACATAAAAGATGTTTACATATAGTTCACAAAAGAAAATAATCGTTGAATTAATAAAAATTACTCTGTCTGTTTTAGCATTTTTGTGTATTTGAACCCTTTCCAACAATGACTGTGTGATTTTGAGATCCATCTTTTGACACTGAGGACAACTGAGGGACTCATATTCAACTATTACAGAAGGTTCAAACACTCACTGATGCTCCAGAAGGAAATATGATGCATTAAGAGCCGGGGGTGTAAACTTTTGAACAGAATGTACATTTTTCTTATTTTGCCTAAATATCATATTTTTTTCTTTAGTACTGCCCTTCAGAAGCTACAGAAGAAACTTACACGTTCCCCAGAAGCAAAATAAGTTAAATTTACCCTGATATTCAAATTCAAAAAAGTTTTCACTCCCAGCTCTTAGTGCATTGTTTTTCCTTCTGGAGCATCAGTGAGTGTTTGAATCTTCTGTAATATTTGCATAGGAGTCCCTCAGTTGTCCTCAGTGTGAAAAGATGGATCTCAAAATCATACTGTCATCGTTGGAAAAGGTTCAAATACACAAAAATGATGAAAACCAAAGAATTTGTGGGAACAGCGGGCAGTTTAACTGTTTAGGACAAACGAGACTCATAAAAAATAATGTGCATTTTGTATGATCCCACTTATTTTGGTAAAATAATGAACATTTTGCAGATTCTGCAAGGTGTATGTAAACTTTTGTCTTCAACTGTATATATTTTTTTATTTTACTATGTCACTTATTGACATTGTTCATTGAAAAACCCTCATTGTTTTGTTTTTGTACCAGAAAAGATCTCTCATTAAAAATTTAATTTTCAGCTTGTAGCTTGGCAAACTACACTTTCAAGGGTAGCGTTCCCAACACCACCTACTGTTTATCTACGGATAAACTCAAAATGTGAAAAGTTTTGTAGCTCTGATGCTCAAACAGAGGAGACAAGCTCTCTCCTAGAGCAAAAGAGGCACTCTAAAACAGAAGTATTGGATTATTTGAGAGCGATTCAAACACTCACACACACACACACTACTCTCAGTGCTAAGGGTATAGGCACTTTCTGCCAAAATAAAGAAGCAACGCTGATATGCAAGAGTGCAACATTAAATCAGCGCCCTATGATGATAACCCCTGATGTGAACATTATCATACGGCCTCTTAATCCCATCAAAACCTTCATGATAGCCACAAACAGGGGATTAGAGAGTTGAAAGAGTGACCACGGAGGGATTACAGTCCATCCAATCTCTTAGTTTTAGCGCTGAAGACACCAATAAAAGACAAACCGCCATTAGAGATCTACCGCTTCACTGGAGGATGGCAACAATCCCACGGGTCCCAGCGGGAGGGAGACTGAATGAGCAATTACACATAATAAATAAATGCACAGTGGAGTACCCATGAAGCAATTCTGTATAAATTGGCGCAATTTTGTGGCGGATATCTGAGGGATGGAAGTATGTATTGGTACTAAGCTGAGTCTCCTGGGTCAGCAGCTCATGCTGTTGCTGACAAGGCGCTTGCCGAAAAACCACGCACACACTAACAGCTGGAACAGATGCTACTCACCATTTTACCTCGTACACTGCTGATGTAGATGTTTGTGCATCTATACACACCACCCTGGCACACTCAGTCGCATATAAGCCAAGCAAATTTATCCTGCACCAAATAGGCTCTATCATGGGATAAACACTCTGCAGGTTGGCGCTTTCAAACTGGGACAAACACCCTCCAGGCACATTCAACTTGACATAAACAAACACCACCACTGTGGAAATTGAACCAAATGGCTACTAAGCACAGAACGAAAAAACGAGGGAGGAAGGCAGACATTAAATTAGGATATACACTCTAGGCGAGCGGTACATCATTGCAAGTAGGCCACGGTTTGGCCGTTTTTCTGCCGTCGCAGAACGGTGTAGTCTGGGTCGTACGCCGCCGAGCTCTCGACTTTTCAATCGTGTTGATAATATTATGAAAATGATTTGTTTATCCACCCGGGCTTTGTACGAGTAATTGAGTGTACCATGTAAGTCTCCAAAGAAAACCATCCATATTCATCGCCCTCAATGTAGGTTTATTGATTTATTTCTGAGATACAATTGAGAGTGATATTTCCCACATTTCCCGCATGATTTATTGGAATTTCAAAGCAGATGCCTGAGTCCGAGCTCCGTTCGGAAGAGTGTACAAATCTAAATATATTCTTTCAATGCCTGACTGAAGTCTCTGCGACAAAAAAACACATTCGGGAGAGGCTTTTTCCTCAGTCTCGGAGGAAAACAACATGTGGAAAACAACATCACTTCAAAGGTGGAAACAACATGTATAAAAGCCCCTCAACAATGTGAGAACCCATCAATTATTATCCACATAGTGTAGCGCAATAAATTGGGAGTTCCTTTGTGAGCCTGAAAGCTGTTTTACAGGGAAAATGTATCTGTGTTTCCTACAGCCTATTATTGCGGAATGACTCACCCACTGGTGACTTCGCACAAGCTCACAGGAACAATCAGAAAATATTCAAGAGCAGCCTTCTACAGTCGAAGGCATCTCAAAATGTCCATAAAACAGGTTATTTGTAGAGAGTGAGGTCTTTGCGTACCGGTTTTGGGGTCGACGGTGAAGAAAGGCTGCCCTTGGAGAATGCTGTAGACGATCTTGGCGCTGTTTCCGTAGGTGGGATCATCGGCGTCTGTGGCAGTGATCTGGAATACCGACGTTCCTGCGTGGACATAAAAAATATGTCCAAGTTAAACTGCTAAAATTATTCACATGCTCAGATTCGCATTCGTTCTCATTAATGCATGCCACAAGCATGCTCCGACGGAGGCAGCATGCTAATTCAAGTGATTCATCTCAGGCCTCCTTGACCTGTACCAGGTTGAATTCACCTGTCATGAGCCTCTCTCCTCCAAGCCTTAAAGCGCCCAATGCTATTACGAAGTGTGTGGGGCTTGGATGTCGGCGATAACGCTGCTCTAGCCTCAGACGCATTCGCAGTTTAAGAAAGAGCACAAACACAAAAGATTGAAGGCACCAGGCTCTAGAATAGCCTCTCTTGAAAGGCCAGAGGCCCTCAACCAGCTTATATGGCTCTATCTGTGTTGCTAGTGATTAATTCATCACAGCTTGGTAAAGTGGAGTCAGAGAGCTTGCCAGCTCACTGCTGGTGTTTGTTCTGTACCCAATGCAGAATGTCTTACTCAGAAAGGCACAAATAATGACTTGAGAATACGAATTTTATTGAACAAAAAGCTAATTATTTAAGATAGAACAAAGTAATATTTCTGATGAATATATCTAAAATTATAATGCAATGGCATGCCCGTGAAGCGAAAATAATTAAAGTGAGAAACTCATGATTGAAAATGTGCACAGTGTGATTTGAAGCTTAATCATTTGCTTGTATTTATTATTTATATCATATATCCAAAAACTAATATTCTAGATCATACATATATTCTTATTTTTTAAGAAAAAATGTATCACAGCCTGCACAAAATATTAAACACAACAATAAATTAGTAAATGACACTAAAGACCGGAGTAATTGCTGTTATTTTTAAGTGTAATAATATTTTACAACATTACAGTTTTTACTGTATTTTTGATCAAATAAATGTAGCCATTAAAAAAGAACAAGAAAAAACAGCATAACATTTGCCACCACAGAAAAAAATTAAAATGCATTAATACAGTTATTTTTAAGTGTAATAATATTTCACAACATTACAGTTTTTACTTCTATTTCTATTATTGATCAAATAAATGTAGCCAAAACAAACAAACAAAGAAACAAAAAAGGTAACGTAATAAGGTTCCGTTTAATTTTAATGTATTAACTAACATGAACAAACAATGGACAGTCCATTTATTACAGTATTTCTTAATCTTAGCAGGGCTCTACACTTACTTTTCTTTTTAGGAGCACAGTCAAAATTTTAAGAGCACCTTCTAATCAATAATCAAAAAATCTGATCAAAAATTAGTCTTTCCATTACAAGGTGATATTTGACTCCTTAAAGTAATTTACAGTGAATTTTGTTTTTACCTTTGTAATGGCATCTAACTTTATTAAATGTCATCTTTAATGTCAATTTTTTTTTTTAAAAAGTATATATATTTTTTAAAGTATAGCTTTTTTATTTCTAATTAAAACAACAGAATAAGAACAAGTAGAATAAGTCACCAATCAAATGAAATTAGTATATATTAACACAATTATTTTGTACTACCGAGGTGGCATAAAAGAACACAAAAGTGGCTTGTACGTGTATTTTAAGATGTTTAATGAGGCTCAGAGGCAGCATGAGTGCAATAAAATTCATAAATTCGTGTTGAGATTAATGTTTTAAATATACATTTTTTAATACAGAAATATTAAATCATTTAAATAACTGAAAAGATACTTTAAAAAATTTAACTAAATCTGCCAGTAGGTGGCGGCAAGTCACTGATTTAATTACTGAATCATATCATTCATTTGATTCGTTCGAATGGCTGATACATCTAGAAATAAAGCAAGTGACTGTCTTTATGAATGGGAAATTGAATCATTGACTCACTAGATTCATTTAGTAAACGAAACACCGCTGTGTTTGAATCAAGATGCATTCAGTTGTGACTTGTTTCAGACTATTTTTGAAGATAAAATAGAGGAAAATTGGGCAATAGCGTTATAGTCAGACAATGGAAGTCACTCAACATTAACTTCTTGTTTATTTAACAGTTGTATTAAATAAAAAAATAAATAATAGTTTCATAGTAAATTTTTTGTAGTTGCATGCAGTTTTCAGTGCGACTGAAATGGTCGCACTGTAGAGCCCTGCTTTGTTAATGCTAGTTCATGAAAATACAGTCTATTTTCTAACTTAACTAAAATACATTGTTAGTTCACAGTGCATGAACTTAACAAGCACAACTTGTGATTTTAATAATGCATAAGTAAATGCTGAAATTAACATTAACTAAGATTATTACATTCAGTAACACTTTAGTATAGGGAACAATTTTCAATATAAGCATGCCTATTATTAACATATTGGCTGTTTATCACCAGTTATAAAGCACCTATTCTGCATGACCATATCCTGCATCCCTAGTCTTACCCAATACCTTAACTATTAATAAGCAGAAAATTAGGAGTGTATTGAGGCAAAAGCCATAGTTAATGGTTTGTTAAAAGTGAGAATAAATAAAGTGTTACCATAAATTCTGTAGAAGTATTGTTCATTCTTAGTGTTACAAAAAAACAAAAAAAAAAAAAACTTACGGACCAAAACATTTATATAAACATTAGTGTATAAAATAAATAATGAATATTATTAATATTGGTTTTATAATGATACAAAATAAATGAAAAGATTGTTTCCAAAACGCTATAAATCCATTTTGATTAATTTGAGTAAATATGTGTTTTCTTTACCAAGAAAGTGGCAAGATGAAAACCACTATTTTCTGTTTCAAACTTTCACATAGCATCTTTAGGCTATAATAACATTAAAAATTTAAATCCAGAGTTTAATTACTGAATCATATCATTCATTTGATTCCTTCGAATGGCTGATTCATTCAGGAATAAAGCAAGTGACTGTCTTTATGAATGGGTAATTGATTCATTGACTCATTAGATCCATTTAAAAACGCACTTTCATTCATAACGGAAACACAGCTGTTTGAATAGAGATGTGCAGTAGCTCAGATGTGGCTTTGTTTCGACGAAATAGAGCAAAATCAGGCAACAGTGTTATAGTCAGACAATGTTAGTCACTTAATATTAACTTCTTGTTTATTTAACAGTTGTATTAAATCAGTATCTCATTTACAAACTTCCTTAATAATCATTAAAAGTTGTCACTCATCTTAGTTCATCGCCATCTCACAAAGTTCCATTATAATCAACGAAGCTCTCTATACTGCACAGTGAATCTCTTATTTACACTCTCTGTACGCTTTGTTTATGAAAGGATTCATCTGATATGTCTGTGATACATTACTCAACGTTGAAAACTAGGATAGGAAAACTAGGGTGTATTCAAAGCGCCGCCTTTAAAGTTTACAATGCGGGAAATGGTGCGCTGTGATTGGCTGAGCGGATGTATCGCATTTTGCGTAACATTAAAAACTGCCTTTTCAATACTTTTTTTTTTAAACTGCAGTTTAATTATTTATTCATTAACCTAGCCATATTTGCTATATGGGAAGTATAATTTAGTTGATATACAAATACTCGTTAGATCTGAACGCTCTACAAATAATAATCACAACAGGAACAGATACATACACATATGTATATAGCTTTCTGTTTGTGTTATATTTTTAAAGACTCAACTAGTTTTAAAGACTCAAAATGTTTTTAAAAGTCTTATTGAGAACATGAGAGCAAATAAAAGTGATGAAGGAGAGCGATTCAAGGCCAAAAGTGCGAAATAAACCCTGCCCTTACCCTAGCTGTGCCCGGAGGGGAACATTGTGTCGACAGGTTGTGAGGAATGATAATTTCACAGCTCTTTGGCTTGAGTCCAGCCAATTGATTCAGATAGGAAGGAAGAACTCTGCGGACAATTAGCACTTTCCTGACAGTCCATTTACTGCAGGGTTGATGTGCACTGCCATTGATGCAGACTGCAAGCTCTGCATGTGGATTACTCATGTATTAGGGTGGATAGCACAGATCTATAAAACATTGACGTTTCAAATTGAGATACGGGTGTAAAAAGAGGTAAACACAACTGGTTTTTGTTTATCGAATGCTGTATTCGTTTGGAAGCACTTCAAAATATTTGCACCCCAAGTGTGAGCGAATATACTTTTGAGGTTTTTATGTGAGATACTGGTTCGATTTTGACATTACTCCTGAAATCACTTTTTCTACAACAGACGATGTGTAGTATCCTCTTGAGAGGCTTTATATAAGAAACAATAGCTTTAATAAATCCCGCTATAAATCCACCACAACCAACCAGCAGCATGAGATGAGCTCGTGTCCAGGTCAGAAAGGCGCAGATCTGCAGTGGGACTCTGTGGTCTGAAACTGATGAGCCAGCTAATAAAACCTATGCTCTACTGACAAAACGATCTTCTTTTCCCTAAGCACAGCCACAGATACCCCACCCAGAGCCCCGAGGTCCTGACTGTTGGCTCACCGATGTCTGCCATCTCAGGCACGGAGGCTGAAAAGGGGCCATCTGGGAATTTGGGGGGCGTTGTCGTTCACATCCTGGACCTTGATGATGAACTCGGACTCGGGTTCCACGGCTCTGTTGGTGAAGCGGTCGACGGCCCGAGCGTGGAGGACATAATGGCTCTTCTTTTCTCTGTCCAGGCTTTTCTTTGCATGAATATCGCCCGTTAACTCGTTGATTGTGAATATGGTACCGGCACCTTCTCCGGAGAGTAGATATTGGACGGAGCCATCACCTTTGTCTGAGTTTGAGTGTAACTGAAAATGACAAAAAAGATGATAGTTTTATTTTTGTAGCATTGCTATTTTTCCTCGGACCAGATGTAAATGTTTAGAGGTGTTAAAACCACATAATTACTTATGCTGACACATCGTGCTAAGCTGAAATGCAGATTATTTATGCAGTATTTTAGAAAGAGAGACACAGTGGGATCCAAACGCTTGAGACCACTTGGAAAATCTGGGTAGAGAGTTGTGCAAAATTCAGGAATGAAAAACAGTCTCCCTTGCAAGTGAATTTGCAAAGTAAAGGGAATTTACTGAACTGCAGATCATAAAAAATTCAACACAGATAATGCATTCAGGGATTTAAAGGGATAGTTCACCCAAAAATGAAAATTCAGTCATTGATTACTCACCCTCATGTCGTTCCAAACCTGTAAGAACTTTGTTCAGCTTCGGAACACAAATTAAGATATTTTTGATGAATTCCAAGCTTTCTGACCCTGCATAGACATCAACGCAACTACCACGTTCAAGGCCCAGAAAAGTAATAAGGACACCATTAAAATAGTCCATGTGACATCAGGGGCGCAACCTTAATTTTATGAAGCTACGAGAATACTTTTTGTGTGCAAAAAAAACAAAAATAACGGCTTTATTCAACAATTTCTTCTCTTCTGTTTCAGTCTTTGATGCATGTTCATGACAGTACCAAAACGCATGTGTGCATCAGAGCATCGGAACGTCAGAGGTTGTTATTTTTGCTTTCTTTGAACACAAAAAGTATTCTCATAGCTTAATAACATTATGGTTGAACCGCTGATGTCACAAGGACTATTTTACCAATGTTCTTACTACCTTTCCGGGTCTTGAACACATTGCGTTACTGTCTATTTAGGGTCAGAAAGCTCTCAGATTTCATCAAAAATATCTTTGTTCGTGTTCCAAAGACGAACAAAGGTCTTACGGGTTTGGAACGACATGAAGGTGAGTAGCTAATGACATTTTGGGGTGTGCTATCCCTTTAAGTATTCTTCCACATTGATCAACAAAACATAACTATATTTAAAATGTGATGAAATATAACTAAAGACAAATTTCTAGCGCTGACATTTCATTCATCCATCCATCCATTCTGAACAGTGTTCAAAACTTTGCTTCTAGTTAAAACTTACAGTTACATTCATTCTTTTAATTTCAATTCATTGGAACTGTACTTCCTTACACTCAGATTTGAACTGCAATTTTATATCCTCTCTGATTAACAAAATTTAAAATCTCTTTAAATTTAGGAACTTTGCTCAAATATAAAATGAATTCTCAGTTGAATCCTAATGACCAAACAATCAATTTAGTGGCCTCAAAAAGACACAGTAATTCTCAGATCATGCATCACATTTGATATAAACTGACATAAAGGACAGATGTTATTAATGAATTTATTTATTAACTTTTTTGTCACTTATACTTTTTATTCAAATTGTTATGATGATAAAATTTCCAATAAAAAAAAGGCAAAATTACAAAATAAATTTCTCCTTATGCTCTCAGACGTTTGGTCCCGATTTTATTCACAGCAACTTTATAGCATAGTTTTAAATGTCAGGCTTTGCATTCGTAAATCATCTTACTTTAAGAAAACAAGAAATCAAATGACAAAGAACTAGAAATAAATGATCAGAAGACAAAGACTAAAAACACTCCTGTCATAACCTTTATGGAGATAAATGACAATTCGTATAGCTCAAGCTTTAGCATCTTTTATGACAAATAATGGCTGTGGTGTGTCCCAGCTCCTGTCACAGAATGCTCTTGATTTGTAATTAGCATGCTCTTTAAATAGAACTCACATTACATGAACCAAACGAGCACAAGGATACCCCAATGACTGTCGTTCACCCACAATGTCCACGTACTAAAAGAAGTCTAAATGAATACCCTTGCAATTGCACCTTTTTGCTCCATTGGAATATAAATTCTTGGTAACGCTTTAGATTACAACCCGCAAAGAACTACGTAAGTAAACTGAATTTACGGTGTATGTTTCTGTAATTATAGTGTACCTATAAAGAACGTACATGTAGGTATAAGGGAACAATATGTTATATTTGGGTAATAAGGGGATAACAAACCAGATATTCAACCTGCAAAGAACTACATAAGTATACTGAATTTACGGTGTACGTTTCTGTAATTATAGTGTACCTATTCAAGAACGTACATGTAGGTATACGGGAACAATATGTTACGTTTTGGTAATAGAGAGTAACAACCAGATATACAACCTGCAAAGAACTGCGTAAGTAAACTAAAGTTACGGTGAATGTTTCGTATTTATATTGTACCTACGTGTAAGTATAAGGGAGCAATATGTTACGTTTGGGTAATAACGGGGTAGAAAACAGATATACAAATAATTTATAATGGATTAATTTAAAAAACTTAACAGGTACCTTTTCTATTAAATCGTACGTTTGGTGTATCTATACGTAAGCTTTTTAAAATTACTGGGAAATTATACTCTTGTTCCATGTAGTTACAGGGTAATTGTGCCATCTGCGGGCTGTAAATTAAAGTGGCGATTGTTCCCCTCCTGTTCAACGAAGTTACAGGGTACAATACATATAAAAACGCGACGTAAAATGTGGTTCTACAAAATGTACATTTATTTACATTTTTACAGACACTAAATGTACAATACTGACATATTTACATCATCTAAACATTTAACGTTTACTTAATATGAAATTATAACATTTCATTCTGTTCTGTGTGATTTCTGTTGCCAGCTCGTTTCCAAGAATAGGTCTACATAATGTTATCATGACTACACGTTAAACCCTTAAAATAAATAATATTTCTGCAATCGTTTAATCATTCATGTAATATTAACTTCGTTTGCCGTGGTGGAACACAAAGGCGTTTTCTCTAACATGCTGTGACTAACAACAGAACCATAAAATACACCGAACACGCATCATAATTACAAATTAAACAATTTTATTTGTGTGCTGTAACCCAGATCTTCAGAATCCATACGATTTGCGAGGACCAGAACCAAATTCAAGGTTTTGTCCGGCGATCTTCATCTCCACCTCTAGCAGCGAGTCCAGCAGCAACAGCCACAAACCCGTGCTAAAGTGCATTTTGCGACAGGAAACTCGGACGTTCATTGGCTCTCGCCTGCATTCGTCACAGATTACGACATGCCGTGTTTCTGGTGAGATGTGTTGGAATGACGCGCGGGCGCCTTCGAGGAGTGGATCAAGACAATAATCTGGATAATATTTTAAGCGATTAACAATTTAAATTCTGCTCTCATCCTACTGCACCTCAAACCTACTGTATTCCGCCAGAGAGGACTGCGGCTGCAAACGCATCGTTATTTGGATTACTTTTTGTATGGCTGTTGACATTTTTGCAATAAATAAATGATTGTGATTGCAGTTTCCTGTTTTTTATATTTTTATTACTGTTCAGTCATAGTTAACGTTAGGTTTAGAGGTAGAAGTGGGATTAGCGACTATACAAAAATATTTTTAGATATATTTTCAGATTGTGTGTTTATGTATTGAACCTACCCTGTAACTTCGTTGAACAAGAGGGGAACAATCGCCACTTTAATTTACAGCCCGCAGAGGGCACAATTACCCTGTAACTACATGGAACAAGAGTATATTTTCCCAGTAATTTTAAAAAGCTTACGTATAGATACACCAAATTTAAGATTTAATAGAACAGGTACCTGTTAAGTTTTTTAAAATTAATCCATTATAAATTATTTGTATATCTGTTTTCTACCCCGTTATTACCCAAACGTAACATATTGCTCCCTTATACTTACACGTAGGTACAATATAAATACGAAACATACTCTGTAACTTCAGTTTACTTGCGCAGTTCTTTGCAGGTTGTATATGTGGTTGTTACCCCCGAATTACCAAAACGTAACATAGCCTATTGTTCTCTTATACCTACACATACCTACTAATAGGTACACTATAATTACAGAAACGTACACCGTAAATTCAGTATACTTATGTAGCTCTTTGAAGGTTGAATATCTGGTTTGTTATCCCCTTATTACCCAAATATAACATATTGTTCCCTTATACCTACATGTACGTTCTTTATAGGTACACTATAATTACAGAAACATACACCGTAAATTCAGTTTACTTACGTAGTTCTTTGCGGGTTGTAATCTAAAGCGTTACCAAATTCTTTCATGACAAATTTAACTCGTAGGTACAAAAAAAAAAAAAAGGCACAGTAGAGAGTGACATTATACACTAGACTGACATCATGATGCTAAAGCCTGTGGCTCCCAACCAGAACCAAACTGAGTTTCATGTGAAATACACATGCATCACAGGGGTGAAAGGATACCTCCTAATAAACATGGCTTAATCCCGACACATTCATATTAGTTATGCAATAAGAAATTCTGTAACAGAATATTGCTTTTACTGCCTCAAGGTAAGAATTTTCTGTGATGCTGAATATAAATATCCAAACAAGTATTTAGAATTTGCATAAGGAAATATGCAGTCTACAGCTATTATGCTGATCCTTCAAAGACCTCATTTTACTTATTTATTTATTTATGCACTAGCAAAATAAGTTGCAGCCCTTGGTCTGTTGACTTCTCCATATGTCTGACTACAACTTATCTTCACGTCAATAACCCCAAACATGGGTACAATGTTATACAACTCTTTCACCCCCCAAAAAATCATGGTGCAACCAACATGAAGAACAACAACAGACAGGAAACAATCATAGCGAGGATGCCATGCCATTTTAGAGACATTAAATTAAAACAGAAAATGCTATCAAAAATGTTCAAAACAACATGTCTAAGGCACATGTGCTTCAAACAAGATTTGTCCTTTTCTTTAGCATGGACACTCTTGTATGTAATTGACCCATATGTTTACAGAGATGCATCATGAAGGATCACGTCTGTTCATGCGAGCTTTCAGTGTAAAATCAATATATGAAACCATCTGTGGCACATACTTCATTAGTAACACATATGCTATGCTTGTGCAATTACAGCGACACAAACCGCAAAACAATATGCATACAAAACAGCAGAAAGCTTCAACTAGGGATGTACAGGGAGCTAGATTAGACCATCACCTGAAACTGTGAAACACTGCTACTTTCATGCCACTTATCCAACAATAAATACTGCCATTTCAGTTGCTAATGATCACTAATGTGGTCTTAGAAAAAAAAAAGCAATGAGTCTGATCCAAAAAAAAAAAAAAATGTGCGCGCAGCAGGAATTGGCAGAGCACGGCCCTTGGTGTGAAAAAAAATAAAATAAAAAAACATTACTTGGCATGTTGCTGGGTTGCTATTCAAGCAGCTTTCTTTTTCCCACTGTGTTCCCATAATTCTTGGCAGCCTGTGTAATCCCACCGCAGTGAGCAATTAGTCAGAATGACGTTCACCTTCCAAACCTTTTCCCCCTGGCTAAGAGGGACATTCACCTTCATAGATATATATGGCAGGCGGGCCTGAAACCACACTATTTCTGGGGCCATTCCTTTATCTACAAAACTTTGAGTATATGCCTGGTTACAGCTGCAATGCAGCAGGGCACATACAGTATAAAACCATACCAAACACGCGCTCATATCCACACAGCTAAACCTGAGACCCACCCAAACCACCGCTACTGTTTAAGGATGCTCATATCCGCCTCTTTCATCCTGCTGTGTATCATGTTCACCTGCTGCATCCAGCAGTATGGAAGACTGAAGAATCCTCCTACATTGTACTTAAAAAAAGAGTGACCCTTGTCTTGAACTTGCCTCAGATATTTATGGAATAACCATTCACTTCTCTAAATACATCAGGTTGCTCTAAGAGACGGATTGAGTATTTGAATCTTACATTTATCTATTACTAAAGAACTCTTTATAAACCAAGGATAAATTAATTATCCTAAGTTTTATTCGTTTATTTTTTTTTTTACACATAAAGGAAGATGATTGTGCAGATCTTACAAGATGTTCAAAAATAAATTGACTACTTATTCACTGCTCATTCCTGGTTTTATTGTTAATTATTAGTTATCAATACTTATAAAGCACAAATACTGCATGACCATATTCTACATCCCTAATTCTACCCAATACCCAAACTTAACAACTACCTTACTAACCACTAATAAGCAGCAAATTAGAAATTTATTGAGGCAAAATTCATAGTTAATAACTAGCAAGAATTGGACCTTAAAATGAAGTGTGACCAAATAAATAAATAAATAAATAATAATAATTATAAATGACAATAAATTATGTTTGAAAACAAAAAAACATACAAAATTAAAAAGAAGAACAATTTATTGTCATCACCTTAAAGGCACAGTATGAAATTTTCACTGCTAGAGGGCGCATATTCAAAACAAACAAAAAAAACAAAGGCATAGTTTGATGATGCTGTGATTAAGTGTGGAATCATGGAAGTTGTCGGCTTCATTCCCACAGCTGATTTAATCCGACGGGACTCGGGCAGAAATCACGTTCATGGATGAGCTATTAAAAATTTATTAAAGTCACTGTACTAAGAAGCAGAGTGGGGCGTGACACATGGCTCAAAAGCATTCTTTTATGCCAGTCAACTGCTTCCAGTCATGCGTATGTGGGATAAAGCAGTGGTGTTTTATTAGTCATTCATTTTAAGCATTAGTTAACTATTAGTTGCACATTTATTAGTAAACCATAATGAGCCTTTAACTGCCTACATAGCCTAATAAGCGCTCAAGCGCATGTAAAAAAGCTTGCCATAGCGCACTGGCAGATTCTCTGCAGTAGTGGATGCGCCTGTATGCGTTTCATATGGATTACATAATCTGAAAATATTTGTTTTCTATCTGAATTGGTTCATTTAAATTAGACATTTCACTCTCTAGAAATATATTTTTCATGTCTGTAAGGCAATTATACACAGAGTTTCGAAGTTTCAAGCTCAAGTTCAAAGAGGCCGAAAGCGCATCCTGTTTGCTTTCATTATTTTATGAAAGCACACCATTTAGTTGTTATTCTGAGTGCACACAAAAAACGTAGAGTCTTTACAGATTCAAAAGATGTATTGCTTTTATTTGTATGACCAAAATTGATGGAGCATTTTAAGGGCAGGCACCTCCATCTATCATGCAGTAACGTGCTACTAGTCAGTACATTTTTCTAGGTTAACATTAGATTGAGCGGTTCCACAAAGAACCATTCAGTCAAAGGATCTTTAAAGAACCATCTCTTTCTTACCTTTTTATAATCTGAAGAACCTTCTTTCATCACAAAGAACCTTTTGTGAAACAGAAAGGTCCTTCAGATGTTAAAGGTTCTTTATGGAACCATGTAGACAAAAAAGGTTCTTCTATGGCAGGGGTGTCCAAACTTTTTTTAAAGGGGGCCAGATCTGATGACCTGGACACACCAGGGGGCCGGATGCTATGTATATATATATATAAAATAGTTTTTGAACAGTAGGATTTTTAATGAAGTCTCTTCTGCTCATCAAGCCTGCATTTATTTGATCCAAAGTACAGCAAAAACAGTACAATTCTGATTTTTTTTTTTTTTACTATTGAAAATAACTGTTTTCAATGTGAATATATTTTTTTAAATGTAATTTATTCCTGTCAATTAAAAGCTGAATTTTTAGCATCATTACTCCAGTCACATGATGCTTCAGAAATCATTCTAATATTCTGATTTGCTGCTCAAAAAAACATTTATTATTATTATTATGTTAAAAACTGTTGAGCAGAAGTTTTTCAGGTTTCTTTGATAAATAGAAAGTTCAGTAAATAGAATTTACATTATTTACATTACATTACATTAAAATATATACAAATAGAAAGCAGTTTTAAATAGTAAAAAATATTTCACAATATTAATGCTTTTGTTGTATTTTGGGTCAAATAAATGCAGGCTTGGTGAGCAGAAAAGGAAAAAAAACCATAAAAAATCTGACAGTTCAAAATTGTTTACTGGTCGTGTATATGTCCACATTAATAATAATCGGTATGAATATCCAAAATCTCTGCCACACTACCACAGTTACTGTTACTACAGTAAATCCATTGTAAATGTAAGTGATCTGTGGATTGAAAAGCATTTTAACTGTATTGTTGTCGCACAATGTTTCTCCTGTTTTCCACGTAAGTATTACCACATAGATCAGCCGTTGATGATCTGTCTATCAAGGACTGCGTGACTTTGCCACTTCCTGTGGAATTTGTTTTTCTGCGACTAAGCGACTACTAAAATTTTGGTTGACCACTTCTGGTTGACTAACGGTTAGTCGACTATTAGGGGGCAGTCCTAGTTAAAAGTCCTGTTATAATGCTACTCTGTGCGTTCATCACCTGTCTAATAAAATGCATTACATATTAAAGCGTCTTTGGTGTTTCCATGTTTTCTACAAAATAAATCCCTTGGAAATCGACGGTGTATAACATCACTGACAGGCAACACAATGACAAGCGACGGGCCACTAGCTAAAACTGCTTATTTCTCTGGATTTAAACATTCTTTGAAACATTTGGGATAATGCAAGTACACAAGTCAGCAAAATATATAACACTGTTCTAGTGTTTTTAGGATATTTAAATTCAAAAGTCTTACCTATTGTACCTTTAAAGGTGAAGATTTAGAAATTCAGAAGAAGGATCCAAGGAGGAAATGTTTAAAATAGGGCATTGTGTTCAAGAACTCAACAAATGTGTTCAGAATGATGACTAGCATTAAAAGGATTTTAAAATTCAACATCCTGTGTGGAAAAAAGTCACATAAAACAACAAAAAAGGAGGGGAGTCAGATGAGTGGGAGATAGAATGCATCGACTCGTCCAGCAGAAAGTGTGACGCTGTTCCCCTGCACGACATTACCACACAAATGAAAGACTATGAGAAACCTGCCAGACAGACATAGACTTAAATCTGAAAGCAGCCAGCCTAGGAAATACAAATGCATCAAATGCGATTAATAGGATTATGAATGAAAGCAAACACTTGAGCACAATGGAAACTCATTAACCATTTGAAACAAACTGGATGTGCTGTACATCTTGCATGCTAAGCAGACTCGATCCGCCTCGGAACACATTCTCCTATTAAATTATAATAGTGACCACTGAGTGTTTGCACACCTTGTCAAACACATACATACTCACACCCACACTCGTCTGGGCTTTATTCAGAGCTCCAAGACATTTTATTATGGTGCAAAAGTGATGCATTTAGATCCATTAGAACACCTACTATTGGTCAGAAACCTTTTAATGTATGCATGCTAGGAGGTTACGCTACTAAATCTTGCAGCGTGAACATTTCAGTGCTTTAAAGCCACCATGAAATCAAAACTGACAATTTTTATTGATTTATGGAATTATAAATGATTTTTCAGTGCACATCATTGTTTTATAAAATGTATGTGCCCTCATAATCTTTACCCAAAATAACTCCCTTCCCTCTTCCCATTTGAAAAACAGGATATCCATCACAATAGTGAAGAAAAGGGATTGCAACTTCCATTTCATGCTGATTTTAAAGTGATAGTCCACCTAAAAATGAAAAATGTCATTATTTACTCACGCTCATGTTGTTCTAAATCTGTTTGACTTTCTTTCTTCTATGTGGGGGAAATAGATATTTAGAGGAATGTTGTTTTTTGCTTCCCACTGACTTTCATTGTACAGAAAAAAAAATATATATAATGGAACTCTATAGAAGCCAAAACTTGTTACCAACATTCTCAAATAACTTTTTTATATTCCACAGAAGAAAGTTAGTCATACAGGACTTGTGTAGCCAGACTTTCAGACTGACGGCAGAAGGTCTGGGAACCTTGGCTGCTTTGAATAGCCAATGACCACCCAAGAGGACATATGACAGACAGGTAAAGCAACCAATCACATTTCGTTTTGTGCCACATCATGTTTAGGGGTGTGGAAACGTCCCCATAACAACAGACCGGTGTGAAAAACTCTTAGATGTATTTTAACCCTTAAATGCATACCTCGGGTCTTTAGCGACTCGGGACGTAATTTACTCCCCTCTCCCTCCTTCATTTTTTTAAGTTTGACATCAGTTTTGTTAGTATTTCTCAATCTATTCATTATAAACAATTAAACAAGAAAAAAATAATACAGTATTAAAGAATGTCTGTTTTCTGATTGATTTTTTGTAAAAAGTGTATAGGGGTGCTAGAGACCCGGGATGTGTAATAGTATATATATATATATTTTTTTTTTTTTGTGTGCAAAAATATGTAAATATGTATCTGATGACTAAATACATGCAATTCACCTTTAGTCCTTGAGGTGGCACAGTTTGATAGATGATGATTTTGAAGTCATTAAAAATGATAGTTTTGCGAATATGGTTGTAATCACGAATATGAGCCAGATGCTGAATGTACTGTGGAAGCGTGTTTTGACGATGACGGCGATGGTAAAATCATCTGCTCAAACTGAACCCTTCTAAGTTTCAAAAGGTAACGAAATATGCTTTATTTTATTCTTCTGTAATTGTTCTTAAAATATCAAGAGTTTTTGCTACTGCAGAAGTTAGAGATCCATCTGTGCTGGATATATAGGTCCGGTTCTCTAAAGACCCGAATATGTAATAATGATTGGCGAAACAGTCATGCATTTAAAGGACAAGTTCACTTCCAGAACAAAAATTTACAGATCATTTACTCACCCCCTTGTCATCCAAGATTTTTGTGTCTTTCTTTCTTTAGTCAATAAGAAATTATGTTTCTTGAGGAAAAAAATTCAGGAATGTTCTCCATATAGTGGACTTCTATGGTGCCCCCAAGTTTGAACTTGGATGTAGCTTCAAATGGCTCTAAATGATCATAGCTGAGGAAGAAGGGTCTTATCTAGCAAAACGACTGGTCATTTTCAAAACAAATTGCCAATTCATATACTTTTTAACCTCAAACGCTCATCTTGTCTAAGTCTGCGAGAACTCTGTTTTTTTTTCCCGGTTCAAATACGGTCAATACAGTTAGGGTATGTCAAAAATCTAATTTTCTTCCCCAACTTCAAAATCATCCTACATCAATGCAGAAGTACTGACCCAATGTTTACAAAGTGAACAGGCAAAGAACATCAAATGCCCTTTACAAAAAAATGTAAGCGATGTAGGACGATTTTGATGTTGAAGAAGAAAACAAGACGGGAGTTTTTCGACATACCCTAACTGTATTTATATACTGTAAAGTATATAAATTGTCAATTGTTCCAAAAATGATTGATCGTTTCGCTAGATAAGACCCTTCTTTGGCAGGGATCATTTAGAGCCATTTGAAGCTGCATTTAAACTGCATTTTAGAAGTGCAAACTTGGGGGCACCATTGAAGCCCACTATATGGAAATAATTCCTGAAATGTTTACCTCAAAAAAACATAATTTCTTTAAGACTGAAGAAAGAAAGACATGAACATCTTGGATGACAAGGGGGTGAGTAAATTATCTGTACATTTTTATTCTGGAAGTGAACTTCTCCTTTAAGGGTTAAAGAGCCTATGCCGGAAACTTTACATATTTTGAAAATCCAATGTTTAGTTGATCCAGATAAGCGCTCATCGTCACAGTAAACACAACGGCTTTCTTCTTTCTTGAGGGAGTTTGGCATCACGCCATCTTTGTTTCCAGGGGCCAGTTGCATAAAAGGTTAAGACTAGTCTTAAAAGTAAGTCAGCTAATTTTTTCTTTAAAACTGGTCATCATTATTTAAATTCAGTTACATAAAAATGTAGATTAGTCTAAGCTGAATGCAAAAAATAAGGCTGATTACCCTTTGGCTAACCGCTAGTTGGTCAAACTAGTTCTTAAGACACTGTCTTAACATAGAGGCTAAGTTTATGCAACTGGCCCCAGGTAGAACGTTAAAGAACGTGACACACGTGTCTCCCAGAAACCCTGTAGAATTCAACCAATCAGATGACGATTTTGAAACTCCTGAAGTTAATTTTGAGTACCAACGGTCTGGGTGTGACGTCTGAGTCTGAGACTATACAGGACTTGAGGGTGAGTAAATAATTTTTTGGGTGGACTGTCCCTTTAAGAGTGCATATTAGTGTGCAAACATATAAATGAGACTTTGAAGAAACAACACCCTATACTGTCAAAACAAGCCCCTCATTAGAGGTGCTTTGACCGACCTAATTCTGACAGTCTTTTTAATATTCATAAGGATGTCTGCATTAAGACTGCACTGAACATATATGAAAACCAATTCTCTCTGCAGACATGACCATGATGCAGGGTTTGCGGTTACTGCTGCCGCAGACCTGAGAGCACAGGTTGCCTTGTGCAGGGGCTTGATAAACTGCCCACGCTACAAGAAGGAAAGGACTGATTAAATCAGGGCTCAGCCTTCGCCGCTAACCGCAAATTAAAGCCGGCGTGCTGATGGAAAGGTCAATTTTACACTGCACCAAGAGCCCTTCACGTCAGAATAAGGAAGCGTGCATGGGCGGCACTGAGTTTGGTAATTTGCCATTAGTGAGAAGGAGGTGAGCGGTTTAATGTAATCCTCCATCTTAAAAGCTGCAGTGACAGATATTCATCAGCCGGACAGACTCCAATAGAACTGCAAGGGACTGATCTCTATCTGTCTACATTACTGTAGACCCTCTCTAGTTATCACAGACTCACACTAATGTGTGCTACCAGTCTGCTAGTAAAGAGATTAACAGAGAAAGAGACCTTCCAGAGCGCCAGGAGCTTGCTAGCTCTCTATTACAAATTTCAAAGCTTAAGCTGTTTGTGTGCGTACGCATCTCTTTCTGGATGTGTGTGTGTGTGTATGTGCCTTTCCACATGAAAAGGGAGAATATTTACCACAGCAATAATCTACAGTATGAAGAACAAATTGTATCTGCTAGGCAAAAATACACTAAACAAATATTTTCTGTTTTGCTTTTTTCAAACGGAAGAAGCGCTCGAGTATATGCTGGCAACATTCTCATGTTATTCATTTCATATAAAAGGGGAGCATGGAATAAATCAAAGAGCAGCTGAATTGAACCTCATGAGAGTGTTGTGTCTCTCGCTCTGCCAGAAACTTCATCTGCTATTGTGTAGATTGTGTAACCAATGGATACCACTGATGTATCACTTCTGTGACAATGAGCATAATGCTCCTTGACAAAAGAAAAAAATAATAATTTAATATATAAGAGTTTCTTTTCATTTAGCTGATGCTCTTTTGCAAATCATGATACAGTGTTTTGTTGAAACGTTTAGTGGTGAAAGATGGATTCCATATAATGAACTTCAATGGGAACCAATGGGTTGAAGGTCCAAATTGCAGTTTTAATGCAGCTTTAATGGGTTTACAAGATCTCAGCTGAGGAATAAGGATCTTATCGAGCAAAACATGTCATATATACATACATATATATATATATATATATATATATATTTTTTAACCACAAATGCTCATCTTGCACTAGCTTGACTTCACACATTAGATAGTCACGTTGGAAAGTTAACAAGTGACAGAGGTGGAAGTACTGACCCAGTGTTTACTCAGATTTTGAAGTTGGAGGAGAAAATGAGGTGTACACAGACGAAGAACTAACCACACGACCTTTCAAATGTGACTACGTAATGCGTGAAGTCGTAAACGTGCATCACAGAACTAGTGCAAGACAAACATTTTGGATTAAAAATATATACATTTTACTTTTGATAATAAGATAAGACCCTTATTTCTCAGCTGGGATTGTGTAGAGTTCTTTGAAGCTGCATTGAAACTGCAGTTTGGCCCTTTGACCCATTTCCTCCCAAGGAAATCTACTTTATGGGAATAATCCTGGAATGTTTTTCTCAAAAACCTTTATTTCTTTTCAACTGAAGAAAGAAAGACATTAACATTTTGGACGACATGGGGGTGAGTAAAGTATCAGGACATTTGTATTCTGGAAATTAACTAATCCTTTAAAGGACATTTTTATCAAAAGACAAAAACTACAACAAAAACCATGTCAGCCTTATTATTACTAATTAGAATAAATAATTAAAACACTGTTTACATCCTTCACCTTGAAAACGAGGCAAAAATACATTGACCTAGTAAAAACATAGTGAATTAAATCATTAGGGAACCTTAAAAATCATACATTATGCATGTGGTTATTGTAATTTACCATAAATTCCTTTAAAATATGATGACCAAACAGCAACAACGTCACTAGTTTCCAGAGCTCTGCGGGTGTAGAATTGTTTTGCAGCCAACACATTTCAGGATAATTTCCTTCCAACCAAATATCATCTCTGTATGCTCCATTTCTAACCCACAAAACTTGGTCCCACTGAAATTTCTCATCTGCTTTTATGAAGTGACATAGTTTATGTTCCCATCACTAGATATTTGAGGACAGGCAGGGTTTTAGTAGAACAGGTCTGTCTGGGCCCCCAAAACCTCTTTTTGTCTGACCACTGAAGTGGAGAGAAGAAAAGATGGTGGTCTGGAGGGACCAGGCAGGAGAAGGTGTGAAAAAAACGAGTGGAGAAGAGTGTAGGAGGCTACTGAGAGCCTCAACCCATTTCTGTCACTGCAGTTTAAGAAGGCCTGAGAGAAAATATTCAGCTCACTCAAATCTTTTACAGACAGGTCACACCGCAGCAGCACAAAATTAAGTGGCACCCATGTGAGCAGAATAAGGGCACTGTTTGGCTTCATGTTTTGCCGTTCAATACAAGTAAGAATGTTGTCACACTGAGTTTCCTTTCTTTTTCAATGTTAGTCAAAAGTCTCTCAGACAGGGTCTAACCAGGTCTGCTCTATTACAAGAAGAGCTTGAATTGACTCCACTGACTTTTAAAGACTACATTTAAAAAAAGACTACTTATAGTCTAGTCCAATTCACAACTGGTGTAGTCAGACTCCCAAAAAAATGACTCTTGACCAGTGTAGTCTAATTACAGAACAGTGACTCTAATGAATCAGGATTTCTCAGTATTTCAAAACAATACAAGGCAACCAGTAACCCAGTTACTGAAAAAAGACTCTTTCATTGCAGTAAACCAAAATCATAGTGTGACTGGTGTTATCAGACTCCTGAAAGAATGGCTATTATGAGTCTGTTTCTTTCAGTGAATCAAAAGCAATACAGCACAACCAGTGTGTAAGGGACCGGAACAGTCAAAGCAAGGAAGATACAGTGTAGTGCAATTACAGAACAAATGATTTTAATGAATCAAAACCATACAGCTCAACCAGTAGTCCAACAACAGAATGAATGACCCCTACGAGTCAGCTCATTTTAGTGTATTAAAATCATAGACCAAAATCAGACTCTTATAAGCCGGCTCTTTTCTATTATTCAAAATCATACAGCTCGACCAGCACAGTCTACCTGCATAACAAAAAAGATTAGATTAGAACTCTAATGGATAGCTTAGTCAGTGAATCAAAACCAAATAGTATAACCACTACTCTAGTTAGAGAAAGAATGAATCATATGAGTCAGTTCTTCTCAGTGAATCAAAATTGCATAGCAGGACCATTATACCCAGACTCCCGATAATAACTCCTAATGATTTTTTTTTGGGAATGAATTCCCAAAAGAATGAGTTTATGAGCCAGTTCTTTTCAGTGAACAAAAATCACACAGCACAACTGGTGCAGTCAAACTCCCAAAATAATGAATCTTATGAATCAGATTTTCTCAGTGGATCAAAAGCATACAGCTAAACCAGTGTAGTCCAATTACAGAACAAATGACTCACAAAATGAATCTGTTTTGTCAGTGAATCAAAACCATATAATGCAACCCACAATCCAATAAAAGAAAGAAAGACTCCTATACATCAGTTCTTCTCAGTGAATCAAAATCGTACAGTGTGACCAGTAGTCAAACTCCCAGTCAAATGACTCTTATGAACTGGTTCTTTTCAGTGACTCAAAATCATACAGAATGACTAGATTAACTTTTATTAATGAATAACCTGTCTCATTAACTAGTCTAGTGTACCGATTTAAATTGCAACAAAGGCCAATTTTTGAACTGTGGTAATGCTGCCACTAAAAGAATGTACATTTAATTGTTGGAAATTTACTTGTTATTGACATCATTTGGAAATACAATTTCTTTTTATTTCTTAATAATAAGAAAGAATCCTAAATGGAACCGTTATACAACTGGAATCATTTCTCATCTCTTGCACACATGAGCACACGTGTATTTACACTCAAGTGGGCAGATCTGAAGCAAACCTGTCCAATGGAGCTGAGGAAACATGGCACACACACACTTGGCTCAGTTCCTGAGGGATGTAGGTGTAGACAATTGATGGCTGCTCAGCCATTTCTTCATAAACTCTGCTATCTTCACGTTAACCTTCACCTCACCGAGCCAATGTCAAAAGCTGTCAGTGTCACCCTGTATTATTCCAACCCATGAAACACTGCAGTTTCATCTGAGCCGACAGAGTTGGCCAGTCTTCACAGAACCGAATGGGCAAAATAATTGATTGTACCGCTGTTGACGTTTATAACCGGCAGAGGGGATCTCTGGAACGTTTCCAGAGTCCCAGAATATAAGGTACTCCAAATGATTATCATAAGAACGTGTTAGCTGTCTAAAACCTTGCGTATGAAGATGATGAAATCAACAGAGACATACTTGGATACTTGCATTTGTCTGTGGATGACAGTCGAAAATACAGTAATTACACTGTTATTAGCAGGTTGGATGTAACAGTTCAGTCTCTAATATGAAGGCCGAATCAATTTTCTGACAAAAACATGCTCTTCGGAGAAACATGGATATTGTTTCTGATTAGTCACCTGCACTATTTACTCACTTCCAAGAAAATACGATTATAAGAACACAGTGACATCGCACATTTCAGTTAGAATCCAAAAACATGATGCACAGCCATTGTCTCTGGTTAAAACAGCTCTCTTTTCGAGGAACAAAAAACAACGGCTCAGTTTGTTTCGGATAATCACCAGATTCCCACACCTGCACACAGATCGAAACAAAAAAAAAGGGCTCTTACCTTTCCCACATACTGGGCATCCGGCCCAATGTGCTCTTCCAAAACAAAGAACTGATTCCAGATCCAGCCTCGCTTGGGCCGATGATGCGAGTCCTTGTCGCCGTCGGGCAGTTTGGTCTGGTTGTGGGCGAACGTGGGGCTGGGTGGAGAAGGGGTCCCATAGCTCCTCTGGAGCACACACAGGCACAGCAGCAGAGGGGACAGACAGGCAGGGCTGCTGGCTGCTCTCATGTTAAAGAGTCGCAACGTTTGAACTCCCGCTCTCGCTCACCCAGAGGTCTCTCTCTTGCGGTGGGCGGCTCTAGACGCCGGTCGGACCAGTTCGCAGGGCTTGGCTGACGGCCATGGTTTAAAATCCTGTTGTCGCAGAGAGACCCGTCGGACGGCACTCACATCGTGGGCCGAGAACAAGACGCGTTGATTCGTCGGGGAGCCGGCGTCCACTGGAGACTCACTGGAGGCGATGGCAGATATCCACGAAACATCTGTGTGAGGGAAAGAGGACAAACTGTACTTTCATGGGGGCGAAATGAAACACAGCCAAGCGATTACATTTTAATTCCGCTGAAAAGTTCGGATTAGCTGTTGCCCGTGAAGATCTAAGATATGAAAATTGGCCTAAAAGCCCATCGCGATCTCGCTGTTTGCCATTCGGCGAAACATCTAATACATTTTTGATGGAACAGCTGTTCGAGTATAATAGCAGGGATCATGACTGCTGGTGCAAGGGACGTGAAATGAGAGCTCCAGCGTGGCGAGTCTATTCAAACGGCTGAACGGCATTCGGGGGATCAATGCATGTCCCTGGTTACCTCGGAAAAGAAGCTGATAGCTCTCGACGACTCTGCCTCACTGTCAATTCAGATTTGTCACTTGTTGAGGAGAAACTCCCTCATACTCTTCATTCCTCAATGGCGTGAGGGTTACTGACATGGACGAGTGAAATACCTAGCGCCTTAGGGTTAGAATTCTTCAAAACTAATGGAAATTGCAATGTCGGATTTCTAAAAAAAGCAGAGAACAAATAAACAAACAACAGTGGAAATGCTGCAGGGTGGGCATTTCCTGTCACCTAAGCTACATCTGAACATTTTTCTTCCAAGATGTGTTTGAAAAAGTCACAGTAAAGCTAAAGCCATGTCCCACGGGTCTAACATTATATGACCGGAATAAATATTTCATGGTGCATCACAAACTGACAGAGAGATATCTGAGAGACTCACTTTTGTTTGTAAGGTAAGATGGCATGTGTGGCATGTGAATGCAACTTTAATCTCTCAAGAACCTCACAATGTTTGTTTTTTTGAAAAAAAAAAAAAAAGCAAAAAAATGTATTCGATGGGAACATGCAGCATTGCAAACACTGTGTATTCATTAGTGCACATAGGTCAATAATTCAATAGCCGAAATAGAAGCAGCCGGAATTAAAGAATGAATCTGCGACATGAGTCTGAATGCATTTCATTAAAAGTGCTTGTTATTATATAATCTTATTAAAGAGCCACTGACATAGCATGAGAGAATAATTTTAGACCACTAACACAATAGGTAAGGCTTTCTAGCTATTATTCTCATTTCTACTAAGTAGTTTATTAAATACTTCTTTATTCTAGCTTGACTACGAGAGAATAAAAAACTGTTAGGTTAGGTTTAACAGTCAGTAGTAGGTTCTTCAAGACTGAAGAGGGAGTCTATGCATTAGCTTACAGGGCAAAACATCAGTTTCTGTCAAAAGCAATCGCTGTTGGGCTAACCATATATTTAGACCATTGTTATACAAACCAGAACAAGAGTCTAGTTAAATTTACTTTATAATGCATCACGACGTGTTACTGTGGAAACAGTGGTGCATATCAGAAAACAATTTCACAAATGTCATGACATGTTGAATACTTATTCCTAGAAGCCAAATATTTCAAAATTGTTTCATTGTCTGTGTCATTCATGCATTGCACACAAAAAGTATTTTTTAGTTGCTTTGTTTTTCTTGCTGGCAACAGATGGCCTACTCTTGAGCTATTTATGAATATTATGAAAATAAATGAACTTAATTTTGAGACTGGGTGAAGAAGAAGAATTTAAATGTGAGAAGATCTTATTTCAGTCAACAGTAGCATGTGTCAGCTCAACTGATCTTGTGACTCAAAACATCTTATGATATCACCAGACAAAAATACTGATTGAATGTGCACACACATGGATCAATGAATGGGACGAACAAGAAAACCATATTCCACAGTGTTTTAGTGTCCTGAATTCAATGAGCAGTCCACTATTGTGACTAATTAACTCACTAGCTATAGCAGGAGAATAAGTACCTCATGGTAATCTTTCATCAGCTAAGTAAAAGAAAGATTACATAACCACGAAAAGATTTTATTGATATTATGAACTTCATTTTAAACTCAAGATATGACTTTTTGCTCTCTTTTTCCATAGAAAAGCATTAGTGTACTGGTGCTTTTGAGCCCTGAAACCACTATACCAATCTGAAGTGAAACTAATGGGTATTGATGGGAACAGGGTACAGTCAGTCACAAGACCGCAATAAAGTTAATACCGAGTAACTTACACTTCAGACACAATTGCTAGTTACTTCATTTTTGTTCCGTAAAAGAAAACAGACAAACATTCTACTGACTGAGCAACATACAGCAGTGATGTTTCATGTTCCAATGAATCGACTGAGTAAATGATTTAGAGACTCACTTATTTCATTGATAAATTAATCAGTGTTTTTGAACAAATCGGTTAGAGAATGACTCACTCATAAAGTCAATTTAAAAGTTTTTTTTTTTTTTTGAACAAATCAATAAAATGAATCAAAAATGTATTTCACTCCTGACTTCACTATTGTCTGTACCATTGTAAATTTTGTACACTACCTGTATAGTCTGGTTAAAGAATGACGCAATCACAATGATTTTTTTGAACAAATCAATTAAGTCAGTTCAAAGACACGCATATTTTGATCCTGAATAAATCAACATTTTTGTTTGAATCAGTTGAATGAATTATGATTCACTCATAAAGAGAGGTACTTGTTCATTTGTGACTGAATCATGAGTTTTTTTTTTTTTTTTTTTTTTTTTTCTTTTTCATTTTTGAATGAATAGACTGACTGAATGATTCAAAATCAAAATCAAGTAAGTCACTCGCCACCTACTTGTCTAACAATGTAACTTGCGAAAAGTGTATTTGGAAAAATCCCTACTGCTAAAAGACAAAATTTGAGAACTGGAATAATCATTAAAATAATAATAATAATAAATACATAAACAAAGCTTCTCACATTAAAGTGATAGTTCACCCAAATATGATAATTACCCCATGATTTATTCATCTTCAAGCTATCCTAGGTGCACAGTATATGACTTTCTTCTTGCACTTTTTTTTGGACTTTTAAAATCTCAACACCCAATCACTACCATTATAAAGCCTGGAAAAGCCAGGACATTTTTTAATACACTGTAATTCTCTGAAAGAACAAGTCATATATACCTAGGATGCCTTGAGGATGAGTAAATCATTAGGTAATTTTCATTTTTGGGTGAACTAACCCTTTAAACACAGTTCAGACTTTGCGTTTTGAAATATAAATGATTATGATGAGCACAGGACTCAAAATAAACATTTCTAAATGCAGCAACTCACATCTGTGAATCTGAATTCATCTGTGTGATGAAATGTAGCTAATGTGAACCTGCCTGACTGAACTCACCAGTTTGATGCAACTCTGAGCACCAGTCTGATAAGAATTACCAGACTATTGGCCTCAGGCCACTGGACAGTGAGTCCGTCACAAAGGAGTGGATTGTATTTTGAGATTTTTTCTACAAGGAATCTCAGCATGCTTGACACCTTGTACCTCGAATAGTGGAAGCAGGGAATTAGCCATGTTAGCCAGTTGTGCTTTTAAAAACATCTTTTAAAAGGATAAAACATATAAATATGCTTTTTACTGGCTAAATATGAAAGAAAAAGACCAAGAAAATATTTTTTTCAGACTATGCTGAATAAAAGCAGAAGCCTGAGTCTAGTTTTGAGAGGAAATGAATATGCTAGCTTCTCATTCAGAATAATGTCCATCTGCTCAATCAGAAATGCAATTTATTTACTGAGTCTTGCTGAAGATTTTTTCAAGAGGAGGAGGGAGGGCAAAGCCTTTACTTGCTCTTTCAAGCTTATTGTGTTGCCTTGAAAAGAAATTGCTTTTTGAGTGCATTTTGACTAATACTGGGTGACAGCTCCCTTTCTTTCAGGCTCTTCCAGTGGTTTATGTTAAAACAGACAGTTGTCAAAGTTTTCAGCCGTTGAACACTCATCCTCGCAATTTGCCATCCAAACTACATCTGCCCATGATATTACATCCAGACCAATTTTTCCAAATCCGACCAGTTTTACATAACGATCAGTTTCCAAGTTTAAGCCTTTTAAAAGGAAGACATTTTGTGGATTTGTGCCACAGTGTGAATTTCATGCAGAATACAGAAAGCATCAGTTCATTAATTAAGTGAATTGAGTACAGAAATACAAAAATAGTATCCGTCTGGTGTTAAAGATTAAAGAAAAATGGTGTCACACATGTAAACAAAACACTGTTCCAGCGACACCTAAAACCACAGCAGGCCAGGAGGCAGCGATAACTCACGTGGCCTTGTTCTGCACTTCAAGAGCAAAAGGGTCTCGACTGATTCACGCAGGTTTCTCGAGGTCTTCAAAACAAATTTGTAATACTGATTAGAATCCAGTGCAGCTAATTAGGATGCTAATTGGAATGGAGTGAGGCTCGGATGGAACAGTGGCTGAGAGGCGTCTTTTCACAATGACATTTTTCCATGTTTGTTCCTGTCGGCTCTCTACCCCACTCATTGCTTGCATTAATCTTTGTATACATGCAAAAAGGAACGTTAGTGATGTAAATTGAATCTAGGAGTCATTCTGCATTGTGAGATAACGTTTAAGGAACACTTCCTGTGTTCAGTACAAGTTAAGCTCAATCGAAAGCACTTACCACAAAAATTAGATTTGGCTTTTCCTTTACTCTAAAAAAAGCAAAGATTTAGGTCACAGTGAGGGAACTTAGAATGGAGTAAGTCAATAAGTAAACATTAAAATACTCACTGATTCAACAGTAGTCAGTTCGTTGGATCATTTTATTGGGTTATTTTTAATATTTTACCCAGGTTTATTTTCGTTTTTAACCCAAATGCTGGGTTCAACTTGTTGGGTCATTTTATTTATTTTTTTACCCAGGTGCTGGGTAGTTTTTCTGTAACTAAGCTGCTGGGTTATTTTTTTCTAACCAACCGCTGAGTGGCTGATGAGACAAACCAGTTGCTGAGTTACAGTCAGTCAGAGAGCGCGCTTTTTAAGTGCTCTACAGGAGAGACTGGTTCTCAGTGCCGCCGATTTGCACTTCTTCAGCAAAATAAAGGTTTGTATACATTTTATTTCATTTATAAAACATTTACTGTGCTGTTAATTGTATTATTTTACGCAACGCAACATAAGGGCGAGACGGCAGTCAGCGGCGGTTGTTTCGCAGGATGGGAACGCCTTTTGCTTTGCATAAAATAAATGGATTTTATTCATTATTGTACTGAGTTTAATATTAAAATATGTTATCTAATGTCAGTACTGTTTGTTTATGGGCCGTTTTTGGAGTCAGTCATAGCATCTTTCGGCTAAGAGTGAAACGTGAGGCCGCGGTCTGAAGTTCGCAGTTAACCCGGCGAACATCAGCTCTTCACCGGCTCAGATTTCGACGACCCACAGGCATGAAAATTACCGCTATTTCAGTAAAAAGCGATTACAGAGAATGATTGAATAAACTAAAATTAAACTTCTACTTTTAAATATTACATTTTTATGTCTAAAATGCTTGTTAAACAAGTTTAAATGTAATGTATGTAAACTATGCCGTATTCACCCAAATAAATTCAATTTGTCTTGAATTTTGTCCATATGTTCTTGCTTAATTATAAATGTTCATCTTTTGAATATTGCTGTTGCCTAGTAACTCTGTGTGTGTTTTTATAAGTTCTAGTCCATTTTAAACCAGCAATATAATAATAATAATGTAAACAATAGTTGACTTAAATAAAATAACCCAGCATGTTTGGTAAAAACATTTAACCCAACCAGCAGGGGTCAAAATAACCCAGCATGTGTTCTGTCCAGTATTTACCCAGCGCTGGGTTGCCAAATCACCGAAGTTTGGTTGTTTTTAACCCAGCATTTTTAGAGTGTAAATGAGTGAACTTGTCTTACTAACATTTTTCTGTGTAAAGTTGCCATTGCAACATAAAACCCTAAAATTACCATAAATATGATAACAGCTAAATAATACTTATGCTTTAGGTGCTTCTATAAAATTCAATTTCTCAAAAAGTCTCAATTCACCCCCTCATAAGAGCCTCACGATAACCTAGATTTTTAGCTTTTATTTTTTAAAAATAACAAAAAAAAAAAACAAGGAATGAGCAGAAATGTTTTTTGGTACCACAAGTGCTGCCAATTGAGCTTGACTAAACCCAAAACATTCCTTCCATGTTCAGGTCGGCTCATGCATCAGAGACAACCTTCGAGACACTAAAGCGGTAAAAATTTCCCCAGTGCAGTTGATTCAGCCCACTTTATTCAATTTAATATTTTTTCTCCCTTCAACTTCTCATGTCTTATTCACTTCACAGCACTAAATTGCAGTTCTTTTTATAGAACTGAAGTGGTTTTGTAACCTCAAAGCTCTCCCTGCCGTTTGCAGTCAATCCAGTGGCGTGAGGAGAAGGTGATGCTGAGACTGATTGCCTGCTACAGGATTAGTAATATCGGGGGAGGGACTCAGGGGATCCATTGATGTGCGTTTGTCACCTTGGCATGTCCACTGCATGGAGGCATCACCACAACTTCCCCCATGCATCAAATACAGGCTGGTCTAAATGCTTAATCACTGTCAGACAGCCCTCAGTGTCTGATTGTTAGGCATTTTCAATTTACTCTGAATGCCTGAATGATTTTCTAAGAATGATGAAGAATGCATATATATATATATATATATAACATTAACAAGCATGTGTTTTGAAGTCCATTGTATCATCTGAGAAAACCAAATAAATAATCCTAACTAAATATTTGTAAAGAATATAAGTGAAAAAAGCAAGCAAGCAAGCTTGCAGTCCATTTTTCTCAAGGCAATCAAGAAGCACTAAAGAATCAGACACAAGGGCTTTCAACAGCTGCACTTGCTGTGCTGTTTGTTCACTGGAAAGTGAGACGGAGCTTTGAAGAATCGCATGCGGCCACAATAAAGTGCTGGAGTAATGAAAGAGGCACAGATCAATGGACAGACGCTGCCTTCCTTCCCTCATCCCGCTCCTCGGTTTCGTCTACGTCGACCACATGTACACTAGACCAACTCTCAGACTTTCTCTGAACGCCACCTCACACAAGCCAGACAAACAGAGGCAGCACTCAAGCTTCAATCAGCAGATGAGTAAAGAGAAAAAAAGAAAAAAAAAAAAAAAACACAGAGTGCCTCTTACCTTCTCAGTCTTTCCTTAAAAGATGACAAGGCTTTGGAATACGGAGGAGCGCTCCCAACGTTCCTCCACATTTTTTTTAAGTCACACAGAGAGTATGTGTGCAGCAGCTCAATCCAGTCCAGAACAGAACCGCTAGAGCTCCCAAATCTGCCAGCCTGCTGCAGCTCAGGAGGCGCGCTCTGATTGGCCGGCTACACACGCTGTCATATCCACACACACACAGAGAAAGTCAGCTCTGCTTTTTTCCCTCTCGCATTTCCTATCCGTTCGCTCACTCTCTCGCTTTACATCTCTGACTCTACCTCGCTCGCTTTATCTTTTAGTCTCTTTCTCTCTCCCCCTCCATCTGCAGCCAGGAGAGGCACACATGTTCTCAACGGTGAGCAGTGCAGGCAGTGTTTGGTTTAAGGCAATAATGTGACTCCAGAAGGAAACCTAATTAATAATATAGAGGGAGCGTGGGGGAAGCAAGAAGGATGTGATGCCTGTGTATGCGGAGCCCCTCAAGACTGAAGGCCATTTTTTTTCTTTCTTTCAGAAGGAAGGCTACCCTGTCAGCTCATAACATAACAGAGGGCATCAAGAACAGGGCGGTAGCTCTGTGGAAAGGTAAAATGAAAATGTGATAAAACAAAGGCCTTGAGGGAAAAGAAGGAGCTTTATGTACCGCAACTTCGAGTCATCAAACTCTCGGCTTGCTCTCGGAGGCCATCCATCATTTACCTCCAGGTCTCCCCCTGTCCTTTCAGCCTCAGCACAGGATGATGATTTATCTTTTCAACTCCATTTATTTATTTACATTGCCTCCACCTCTTCCTCAGCTCCGCTGGTGTCCTTGCAGGTGGGCTTGAGAATGGCTTATGTGAAATGATGCTGAACTAAGATTATGATGTTGAATGCTGTCATTAAAATATGCACATATAATTTTTTTGATGCCAATTTTAAATCAAACGAATCGTAATTGTATGTGAGTACACAGATTGTAATATAATATAATATAATATATAAACATTTAAACATACACTATCAGTCAAAAGTTTTTGAACAGTAAGATTTTTTTTTTTTCAAGCCTGCATTTATTTGATCCAAAGTACAGCAAAAACAGTAAAAGTTTGAAATATTTTTACTATTTAAAATAACCGTTTTCTATTTGGATATATTTTAAAATTTAATTTATTCCAATGATCTAAATTTTTAGCATCATTACTGCAGTCTTCAGTGTCACGTGATCCTTCAGAAATCATTCTAATATGCTGATTTGCTGTTCAAGAAACATTTATTATTATTACTACATTATTAATAATATTTAAAACAGTTGAGTACATTTTTTCAGGATTCTTTGATGCATAGAATGATCCAAAGATCAGCATGGTCAGTTATCCAAAGATAACTTGGATAAATTAATACTTTTATTTAGCAAGAATGCTTTAAACTGTTCAAAAATGATGATAAAGGCAAAAAATACTCTACTATGTTTTCAACATAATAATAATAAATGTTTTTTGAACAGCAAATCAGAGTATTAGAATGATTTCTGAAGGATCGTGTGACACTGAAGACTGGAGTAATGATGCTAAAAATTTAGCTTTGAAATCACAGGAATAAATTACATTTTTAAATATATTCAAATAGAAAATAGTTATTTTAAATATTAAAAATATTTTAGAATTGTACTGTTTTTGCCGTACTCTAGATCAGGCTTGCTGAGGAGAAGAGGCTTCTTTAAAAATATTGAATATGTTACTGTTCAAAAACTTTTAATCATACTATAATACAATCTAAATTCTTCTTCATCTAATCAGCTTTGCTGTCTGGTTGTCAAATACATTTTTGTTTTTGCAAAAACAAAACTATTATATCCCCAGCTAAGCATGACATAGCTAAAGCTGTATCAGAATTATAAAACAGTTAATGACCAGGTGTCAAGTTTATGCTACGATAAACACAGATTTGCAAGATTATTTTGAAAAACTGAATGGCTTGTTGCTCTTTTAAGCTTTGGCTACTGACTTCATAAGTGTTATGATGTAATAATGAAACAAAACACATCACCTTGACAGTACAACTGCTGAGTAACTATTAGAAACATTACTGATTGTGTTTGTGAAGACATGCATAAGACAGCAAATGGGAGTTTGGATATTGAACAAAGCAAATCATTGCTCAGCAAATTGTGGGAAAAAACAGATTATGCACTTGGATGAATCTTGTGTCAAATTTTTAGGTGGAATTCAAGCATGAGTGAGTGTCAAGAGTGGTGATAAATGACCACATTCAATCAAAGATTTGAAATAGATTCCTTTTTTACTTTTTAGTAATGCTTTTTACTTTTACAACACACAGTAAATTTCTTACATTGTTATTATTATAATCATAACATGTAAACATTGCCTGTTCACAGTTTATGCTTGAATGCATCTCATTAGATGATTTGTATTATTTTAGAACTGTACATTTCTGCCATATGGACATTACTTTCACATTGTCACCTCTGATAACAAATTACTGTTAAGTGTAATGTAGTAACATGCATCTGCTCTAAATTAATCTTAAAGGAGAAGTTCACTTCCAGAACAAAAAATTACAGATAATTTACTCAACCCCTTGTCAACCAAGATGTTCATGTCTTTCTTTCTTAAGTAGTAAAGAAAAAAAAAAACATTTCAGAATGTCTCTCCAAATAGTGGACTTCTATGGTGCCCCTGAGTTTGAACTATTAAAATGCAGCTTCAAATGGCTCTAAAAATCATCCTACATCACTGCAGAAATACCAACCCAATGTTTACAAAGTGAACATGCAAAGATGGCCTTTACAAAAACAGGTAAAACAGAGATGTAGGACGATTTTCAACATACCCTAACTGTCATGAACCGGAATACACAGAGTTCACAGAGAGCTAGACAAGATGAGCATTTGAGGTAAAAAAGTATATACATTTTTTTTTTTTTTTTTGAGAAAATAACTGATCATTTTACTAGATAAGACCCTTCTTACTCAGCTTGGATCATTTAGATCCCTTTGAAGCTGCATTTAAACTGCATTTTGGAAGTTCAAACTCGGGGGGCACCATAGAAGTCCACTATATTGTTTCCTCAAAAAACAATTTCTTTACAACTGAAGAGAGCAAGACATGAACATCTTGGATGACAAGGGGGTAAGTAAATTATCTATACATTTTTGTTCTGGAACTCCTTTTATGCTAATTTCAACTTTTACTAACGCATTATTAAAATCAAAAGCTGTTTTTGTTAACATTAGTTAATGCACTGTGAACATTAGTTAATGTTCGTTCATGTTAGTTAATACATTAACTAATGTTAACAAATGACACCTTATTGTAGATTCTACCAATAAATCTAATTTAAACTATTTGTGTAGAAAATAATTTTGCTGCATTTTGTTTCTGGAAGGAAAACAAAGACCAATATATCCAAAAAACACATCGTTTTAGGCTAAAAGGATCCTTGAGTCAAAAATAAATGTAAACTCACTGTGAACCCTACGGTTTAGAAAAAGTACTGGAAAAGTGAAGGACTGAACTTTAGATACCTGTTGACTGGATTTGAGAGCAAAGATGCCTGCAAGAGGATTATGATCTTCAAAAAATAGCATTTGAATTCACTGTGCAAATGGCACCAAACGCAGGCAACATTCCAACGAACAAGCCTCTGATTTTACACTTCTGCTTACATAATATGATATAAACATCTCAATCCAATATCTGAAATGCCTCCTCTCCATTCAGGGCTCCATTGAGATGCATGTTTAATTGGGTTGGGGTGGAGGATTTGTTCTGCGGCCCGTGCTCACATGCTTCAATTTCACTTTAAGCCTGCATAACCCAACCAGAGGTGCTCGGGGCAAAACAAAAGAGCACATTGCACACTGCCCTACTGTCCTTCTCTAAAAATTGTTAAGCTTATTCCAGTGTCAATGCCAACAACAGAGAGAGATGTTTTTCAATGAACATGACATACAACATGAAAACAACTTATTGCTAACGAAGGTACATATTTTGTCATGAAGGTTCGGGTGGCTCCTCATTTTCAAGACTGATGGACTGCCTCTTTTTCCATTATTCTTGAGAAAATTATCTGTGCTTTCTATACTGGGTTTATTCATTCATCCCAAGATTAGAATTAATGAAAAAGACCATCAAGATTTCAATTACATCCTTTGTTCCTTTTTATCTATTCAAACATCCAGACACACAACAGGATGTATTATATTGGGGAGACCAGCTATGAGTAATAACTGTGTCAGAGTGATAATGGCAGTAAAGGTAAATGCATTAAGGGTAAGTCTAGTGACCTGATACTATTCTAGGAGCTGATTTAAAGTGCACCGAAGACCATTTATTTTTGAGTTCTCAAGTGGGAATGAACTCTGTCTGAAAGCTGTAACAGCATTTGACCCCTTTCTTCCTCTGGCATTTACTGAAAACAGACACTTTCGCACTTCTTTGGTAATATCAACAAAATTGTCAACTTTGCAACTCTCAAATATTAAAAAAATAAAACAAAAAGAGAAAATACCTAAAAATACAAAGGCATGGCTAGATTTGTCACAGTATGTGTTACATACATTAAATCCATTAAACAGGTACCTGGTTAACGACCCGTGCTGTCAAGACAGAAGTGAGAACCCATTAGCTCCATAGCAAATTAAGCACTTAGTCAGTTCATTCATTCTTTATGGATGAATAGCCAACATTTATTTATTTATTTATTTATTTATGGATGTATGTATTTATGGATGTAAGAAAGAAAGAGAATGACAGAAAGAAAGAGAAAGAACAAACAAATGAAGGAAAGAAAGAAAAAGAAAACAAATTAAGGAAAGAAATAAAAAAAAAGAAAGAAAAAGAAAAAGAAAAAAATGAATGAATGAAGGAAAGAAAGAAAGAGAATGAACAAAGGAAAGAAAGAAAAAAAGAAAAAGAGAGCGAACAAAGGAAAGAAAGAAAGAAAGAAAGAAAGAAAGAAAGAAAGAAAGAAAGAAAGAAAGAAAGAAAGAAAGAGAAAGACAAAAAAGAGAACGAACGAACAAATGAAGGAAAGAAAAAAAGAACGAACAAACGAATGAAGGAAAGAAAGAAAAAGAATGAACGAACGAACGAAAGAAAGAAAGAGAAAGAAAAAGAACGAACGAAGGAAAGAAAGAAAGAAAAAGAGAATGAATGAAGAAAAAGAAAGAGAACGAAGAAAAGAAAGAAAGAATGAACGAAGGAAAGAAAGAGAGCGAAGGAAGGAAGGAAAGAAAGAATGAGAACGAACAAAAGAAGGAAAGAAGGAAAGAAGGAAAGAAAGAAAGAAAGAAATATAACTGTTCTTCTATTTTCTGACTGTGTTCTGTAAATGGACATTACTTCCATTCTGCACAGCTAGGAACCTCATCTTTGTGGCGGTCAGATTCTTGACTCAATTTCAATCTCAGTCTGTTGTGAATGAATTTTCACCAAAGTCGTTTGGCCTCTAATTACTATATTCTTTCCCATTACAGTGTGTAGCTAGTGTGAGACCTTAACAGCCCATAAATCACTTGACATCCGTCTCTGAGGTTAGACCTTTCAGTGTATAATCTAATCTCCCACAGACACTGAACAACTCTTTGTATTGGTAATGACTACATCTGCACACAAGAAAACTCATGTGTGACTAAACACAGGCCTTCACAGAAGAATCAAATCTGAAAAAAAAAAGAAAAGAAAAATGTACAAGATGCACATTTTCCACAGGTTGGTATGTTTCTTTAGGGTCTTCATGAATGTCTGCAGCACCACACCCCTCTTTTATTTCCAACTAGAAAAACCCTGCATTGCTTACAAGACATTGTTGTCACTATAGCTGCTTGAGCACAACTGGCTGAGGGCAGAAATATGCCGATATAGGACAGTCCGTCAGCGGTCGTGGGCGGAGCTTGAGCAATATGACATCATATTGCTCATAAAATCAAAACAGCTTAATAATTCAGACTGTTTAGGTTTCTTTGGTAATTTAAAAAAAAAAAAAGAAGAGAAGTGAATGGATTTTTATCATTGCAGGGTGGTTGTGTCCACACACTGCTAAGACATTTATATGCAAACACCATGTATAAGTGAATTTTGCATCTGATGTCCCCTTTAACATTTAAGATTCTACCAAACACTTCCTAACAAATATAATACATGGAATTATATCTTTACTGACAATGTGAGCAGTCCGGGGCCTGTGATGATAAATACATTTGGCTGCATGATCGGAGTATGTTTTAGGCTTAATATAAAGGGATCTGACATCCCAATACTTTCAGAGTGAAGTTAAACCAGACCCTCCAGCCATAGCAATGACTTAAAATGAGCAGATTTGACAGGGGCCCATTATCCAATCTCTTAATCTGGCATCTGTGTTACACAGTGTCAGAGAGCATTTATCCCTGAAGCAAATCAAAAATGTAAAAACTAAACTTGTTTTCATCTAGCACAAAATCAGTGGCAGGACTTTTCTTATAAGAATTTATAAGAGGTATAATTGCTACTGTAATTGCAGTTCTTGCATTATGGGAGGAAATTTTGCTAATACTTCACAATAAGGTCCTATTAGTTAACATTAGTTAAATGCATAAATAAATAACAAGTAATGCATTTGCTGTAGTATTTATTAATCTTTGTTAACGTTAGTTAATGAACTTACAGCTGTTCCTGTGTCACACCCCTGGACTCTTTAGTTGGTTTCTACCATCATTTCCCCCTGCAGCTCTGTGTGTTTTGGTATCTCCCTCATTGTCTGCACCTGTGTTTGTAATCAGTCTGTGTGTATATATAGCGTGTGTTTCCCCTTGTCGTTTGTCGGACGTTAATGTTACCTCCCTGTGTTTCCAGTATTCCTTGTGGATTATTAAAGATATTTTGTTTCATTACGTTGTTGTTAGTCTGTTCTTGCCTGAAGCGTGACAGAACGTCCGACCTACACAGTTTTTTTTTTTGTGTATTCCCCCCCGTTTTGTTTATCCTTCGTTTTCCAGTCTTTTGTTTCCGTTGTGTGTTTATTATGTATCACATCCGACCAGAATTCATCCTCCTCCAGCTGAAGCAGGGGGATTTACCGCTCGAGGGATATACCATCATGTTCCAGCTTATAGCTCACACCACCAGCTACCCGGACGACGCGCTCTGTGCGTTTTATGACGCCAGCCTCAACGCGTCATGCAGAGCGCCGTCGTCCGAAGACGGCCCTCGAGCGGATTTCGCCGCGTTTGTGGAGTGGACACTGGCGAGAAACCGATCCTTGTTCCCCGCCTGTTCCATGGATAATCTCGCCAGTGCCACTCCAGACCCAGAACCCAGCCAGCCACCCCGACCCGCGGAATCCCAGCCAGAGCCCACCGATGACGGAGTTGCACGAGCCGTCAGATCAGGTGCGTGAGCCGGCCACAATGACCACGACGGTGGAGGGGTCAGTGGAAAATGAGAGTGCTGAGGACAGCATTACCCACTGCACCACCGCTGAGGGTGAGCTGAATTGGATTTTGGGACATTTGACAATGAACGATATACCTGATAATTCTGAGGATGTTAATACTGGACTCTCTGTAATTTCCGAACTATCCACCTGCTCTGATTTCCCACCCACCCTCCCTCAGTCTAAGAACCATAATGTTTCAGCCATGCCACCACTGCTGCCTGTCAGTCCCTCTACTCACCCTCAGCCCACCATCTGTGCGGTGGGTTCGCCGCAGGTCTGCCAGTCACCATCGGCGTCATGGCTGGAGGATCCCTCATCTCCGCCTTCAGCCTCTGAGTCCTGGACTCCACCTCGGCCCTCCGACCCTGCGGCTCCACCCCGTCTCTCAGCTCCCTCGTCTCCACCGTCGCCCGTTGGTCCACCAGCTCCACCAGGCTCCATCGTCCTTTCGGCTTTTGTCTGTCGTCATCCCACCTTCGCCTCAGGATTCTACTCCTCCGGCTGCGCCTCGTCGCTCCATCCCACCGGCTCCGTGGAACTCCTCCATCCCTCTGGCACAGCCTCAGCCCTCAGCTCCGGCTCCGCCGCGGACCTCCGGATCTCCATCTCCGCCTTGGTCGCCAGAGCCTTGGGCTCCGCCTGGGCCCTCCGGATCCTCGGTGTCGCCAAGGATCATCGGCTCTCCGTCTCCGCCTCGGGCTCTACCACCACCTGCTCTGCCTCCGTCGGTCGGCCCCATGGAGTCGGTAGCCTTTCCTCCACCATGGCTCCTCCCTCCATCGGCTCCACCGTGGGGTTCCATCATGGCTGCGGTCTGGGTCTCACCTGGCTCCTCCTGCTCCAGCCCCCTCCTGTCACCTCCTTGGCTCCTCCCTCCGTCATCACCTCCATGGAATATTCCATCATCACCCTGGACTCCATCTTTTGCCCTCCTCCCGGGTGTCCGTCCTCCGCCGAAGCCCCCTCCTAAGACTTTGTACATTTTGTTTTCCCTGTTTGTCGGCGCGAGGACGCGCCTTCTGGGAGGGGGAGGTAATGTCACACCCCTGGACTCTTTAGTTGGTTTCTACCATCATTTCCCCCTGCAGCTCTGTGTGTTTTGGTATCTCCCTCATTGTCTGCACTTGTGTTTGTAATCAGTCTGTGTGTATATATAGCGTGTGTTTCCCCTTGTCGTTTGTCGGACGTTAACGTTACCTCCCTGTGTTTCCAGTGTTCCTTGTGGATTATTAAAGATATTGTTTCATTACGTCGTTGTTAGTCTGTTCTTGCCTGAAGCGTGACACCCTGTTAGTCCATATTAGATTACAGTAACAGGTATTTTACATAAAAGATGTTTACATATAGTCCACAAGATCAAGAAATAGCTGAAATTATTAAAATAACCCCCTTCAAAAGTTTGGGAACCCTTGGTTCTTAATACTGTGTGTGGTTACCTGAATGATCTATGACTTTTTTTTTTTGGTTTTGTGATAGTTGTTCATGAGTCCCTTGTTTGTTCTGAACAGTTAAACTGAGCACTGTTCTTTAGGAAATTCCTCCAAGTCTTGCAGATTCTTCAGTTTTCCAGCATCTTTTGCCTATTTGAACCCTTTCCAGCAGTTAGTGTATGATTTTGAGATCCATCTTTTCACACTGAGGACAACTGAGGGACTCTGAATTTGAAGATCAAGGTAAATTGTAATTTGTCTTTCGGGAAACATGCAAGTATCTTCTGTTGCTTCCGAAGGGCAGTACTAAATGGGGGGAAAAAAAAAAGTTATTGAAAAAAAAAAAGAGAAAAATGTAGACATCTTTATCCTGTTCAGAAGTTTTCACCCCCAGCTCTTAATGCATCGTTTTTCCTTCTGGAGCATCAGTGAATGTTTGAACCTGTTTTTAATAGTTGTGTTTGAGTCCCTCAGTTGTCCTCAGTGTGAAAAGATGGATCTCAAAATCATAGTCACTGCTGGAAAGGGTTCAAATATGCAAAAGATGCTGGAAAATTAAAGAATCTGCAGGACCTGGAGGATTTTTCTGAAGAAGAGCGCTCAGTTTAATTGTTCAGAACAAACAAGGGACTCATGAAGAACCATCAAAACACACACAGTATTAAGAACCAAAGGTTCCCAAACTTTTGGAGGGGGTTATTTTGATAATTTCAGGTATTTTTTTTTTTTTTTTTTTTTTGTCTTGTGGACTATATGTGAACATCTTTTATGTAAAATATCTTACTCAGGACAGTAACAAACAAAACATAAAAAGGCATTTTGTATGATCTCTCTTACTTTGTTAAAATTATTCACATTTTAATGAAGTATTAGTAAATGCTTTGGTAACACTTTATTTTAAATAATTTTTGAAAATGGGCTCATTTTCCATTTCTGGCGGTAGCACTTTTAGCATAAGTTAGCACAGATCATTGAATCTGATTAGACCGTTAGCATCCAGCTCAAAAATGACCAAAGATTTTCAATATTTTTCCTATTTAAAACTTGACTCTTATGTAGTTACATCGTGTACAAAAAGGGGTGAAAAATAAAAAGTTGCGATTTTCTAGGCTGATATGGCTAGGAACTATACTCTCATTTCGGCGTAATAAGCAAGGAACTTTGCTGCCATACCATGGGTGCAGCAGGCGCAATGATATTATGCAGCCGCCAACTCTGCCGGCTGCAACTCTGCATCTACACAAACTTAGTACCGGTCACTTTCAGGCGCTGCGTAATATTATTGCGCCTGCTGCACCCATGGTACAGCAAAGTTCCTTGATTATTATGCCACAATGAGAGTATAGTTCCTAGTCATATCAGCCAAGAAAATCACAATGTTTCATTTTCCATCAGTCTTAGTACACGATGTAAGTACAGAAGAGTCAAGTTTTAAATAGGAAAAATATCGTCATTACATATGGTCATTATTGACTGAGATGCTAACGGTCCAATCAGATTCAATTATCTATGCTAAGCTATGCTAAAAGTGCTACCTCCAGACCCGGAGATCGGCTGAATGGATTCAAAAACGGTAAAACTCAACAGTTTAACTCTAGGGGAGTTGGACAATGAGCCTATTTTCAAAAAAAGTGGAGCGTTCCTGTAAGTGTTTTCATTAGCAAAGCAAAAATTTGACAAAATAACTGGCATTTTTGTGTCTAATATGTAAGTTACTTAGTATTAACCTCTTGTGTATTGAAGCACAGAAGATATACAAAAGAAGAAGTACTTATAGCCTGTGTAATATGCCATTGCTAAATTGTAAATATGCTTTCATTTGACAATTCTAGACATGATACAGTAGATATACTCTTACCCTCACTAAACGTGATAAAGTCCACACAGTGTGAGAAGCAACAGCAAGGCAGTGCACAGGGTCAAAGTGTTGACATAGACACAGAATTCATCACAGCGGGTAATGGTCCGTTAGACAGTGGGCTAGTCAGAGGCCACTAGCTTATTGACATTCAGGGGTGCATGCCGTGCTACGACATACTGGCGGGCTTCTATACTGCTGTGACAAAACACAAGCTCTGCTGAGACAATCACAACAGTGTGTGTTACACCTCAGCGAAATGGAGAAAAGCCTAGCAGTGGAAAACATGATAGCCTCTCATTTCCTGCCGATGCCCATCTTGTATATGTGCATCACTGTGTAGCACATCAGTGTGTATATATGAGCCAGAAAAAGACACGATTTCTATCATGGCATGTTCACAAACAAATAAACATTTTTATACTGATATGGAGCTTTCATTTCAGCCCCGGCCACAGAGTATGTGGCCCAGCAGATTATCTTCTACCTTGTAATGCCTCACTCTGCTGCTTGGATTCTTCCTCACCACATTTACTGTCATTTTGGCTCGACTCCAATAAATGAACACCGTTTCATAGCCAGAAGATGAGAATGAGAATCTGTCTGCAGTTAAGCAAAGGAAAATCCCATTTCATTTGCCTCTTTGAGAGAAACTGAATAGCATCATCAAGCATTTGACATATGAAGACAAATCATGGATACATTTTAGGAGGATATAAATATATATAAGCAATAATTTATAACTCAAAGGTGAAAATTGTAGAGGTTTGAGTTATTTTTTGTTACTAGACATTACATTTATTAAATGTTACAGTTATTCAAGCTCTCCTGTAAGATTTTATATATGCTATGAGTTATGAATGTCCAAATACATTCACATAAATTTATATTGAAACAATACATGTTTATATTATACATAACTTCATCACATAATCATTATAACATAACATTACACATAAAATAAATGAATTAATGTATGAATGAATGGCGTAGCTGACAGCTCATTTTTTTAATTTGCTTGGCAGCTCATGCTTGTGTTTATTTTTAATCAGTTTTTTTTTTTTTTCCTAAGTACACCCTAAGACATTGATTGAATGTCAATGTTGAAAGAAAATGCCGTCATGTGTTTGTAGCCGCTGTTCTCCTGAGGTTTTATAATGAGATGGGAGACCGCACATCTCATATCTTTTGAATTTGGGGATAAGTGTCACATTGAAATTCTACACTTTGGCATTATTTAAATATGATGGATGGATGCGGCAACTTGTAATTTATTTTCATGGCCAGGGCAACGGCTCTGAGAGACGAGATCACTAAAGAGGAAGCATTAATCTGGACACTGTCACTCTGGTGGCCATTTGAGTTACAAGGTCAGATTTGAAGTTCATTCAAAAAACGACTAAAGAAGACAGGTAAAAAAAAAAAAAAAAATGAAATTTTAAATATTTGATAAGAAGTAGACGTGTTGAGTCATAATATACTAGTGAACTCAACAAACGGGCATGATTCTAAAGAACTTCCAAAGCATTTTCTCTTTTATGAACTGGTAATGTAATATACAGTCAAGCCATACAACAGAACTGTAAGGTACAGTACTTAGTAAACCTAATCTATTCATTCAAGAAATCCATTCATTCATTCCAACAGCTGAGGAGATAATTCAGAACCAGTGAGCAACGAAATCCCTTCCGGCAGAGGCAAATACAGCGGAGTTTGGACCTGTGCTTGGAGGAAAGTGACTCAGCCCCTGCTGAAGTATTACTGGTTACTGCTTACATTCACAGTCAACACAAAGGGAGATTGCATTTGATGCTGGGTATGCTGTTAGCAGCGGTGACAACTTTTATCCTACATAAGCTTCTTTATCCTTTATTACCCATCCTCCTTTGGAAATGAACTTAGGGAATGCCCGTTGTAATGTCACAAATAGTTACTGCGGTAATGAACATACTCTGTGGCATGACACAGTACACACAAGTCAGTGGTGTTCTGAAATATCACTGAAAAGTGTTCTGAAAAGTTTTTTTTTTTTTTTAATCAAATGTAAATTAATGTCCCAGTCACATTTTCTTTGTTAAATAAACATTTGCTCTTTTTATGTTTTTACATGAACAATGTAATTGTCACACCAATAAACTGTTTTGTTGATTTCATCCCTCATGTGCTCAGTTTGACCATTTTTCCATCTATGTCTGCTTATGTAATTTGGTTCAAGTGTGTCTTGCTAATTATCTTCATTTGCCTGTGTATTTATTCCTAGTTGTCCCGTTTTTTCCTCGTTTGGTCTACTACGTCCCTACGTGTGTCTTCTGCCCTTCTGTTGGTGGAGATACCTCTTGTGGATTTATTAAAGACTATTTAACTTGATCTTCTTCTTTGTGCTTGTTTTATAGACCATGCAACGTGACAGAAGACCGGACCTACAGTAGAAAGTAGAGAATAGTAAGTGGCACCTTTTCCATTCATTTTGTGTATTCAATGTCTTGTTTGTTTTTTTATTATGGATACCGCTGCTAGATTCACCTCTTTAGCCCGTAAAGACCTTCCTTTTTTGGAGTATGCTCTTGAGTTCAGTCAGCTTGCTGTTTTAACAGCATTAGACGATGCTACGCTGAGCTCACTGTTCTGGATCGGGGCAAATTAGCATCGTCCCGTCGACCTCCCAGACACTACTGGACTGAGTTGGAGTTATCTGGTTACCATTATCTGGTGTCTGGAGAGTGTCTACCCCAGATCCAGAACACTGCCAGACCCAGAGCCCTGCCCACCATCACTCCGCTATGTGGAGCCAAAGCCCGAGCCCACTGCAGACGAAGAGCCCATGTCTACTGTGATCAACGAGCCAGAAGAGCAACAGAGCTGGAGATCGCTGTCTCCTGGCAGCCCCTATGCTCACCCTTAGCCCACCATCTGTGTGGTGGGATCACCGTGAGTCTGCAAGTCTTTATTGCCATTGTGGTTGGAGGATCCCTTGTCTACGCCTCCAGCCTCTGAGTCCTGGACTCTGCCTCGGCTTGTTGAACCAGCGGCTCCACAACGGCTCCTAGCTCCCTTCTCTCCACCGTGGCCCGTCAGTCCACCAACTCCGCCGGGCTCCCTTGTCCCTCCGACACCACCTTGGTCAGTCGTCAATCATCCGCCGCCTCAGAACTCCACTCCTCAAGCTACTCCTCATCCCTCCATCCCTCTGGCTCTGCCAGGCTCCTCCTTCCCTCCGGCTCCACCTTGGTCCTCTGTCGCTCTGGCTCCACTGTAGCCTTCCAGATCCCTGCCTCCGCCACGGTCGCCGGAACAATTTGCTCCACCTTGGCCCATCCAGATCCTCAGCATCACCCAGGCTATTAGCTCTCTGTTCCCACCTCAGGCTCCTCTCCCGCCTGCTCCGCCACCATCGGTCTGCCCCCTGGAGTCGTCTACCCTTCCTCCACCATGGCTCCTTCCTGCATCGACTCCGCCGTGGGTCGCCTTCATGGCTGCAGCCTGGGTCCCACCTGGCTCTTCCTGCTCAGGGTCCCTCCTGTCTTCTCCCTGGCTCTGCCCTCCATCTGATCTGCCTTGGCTTATCCTGTCCATCCTTGGCTATTCTGTTTTTTAAAGCCAAGTATGAATCTCATCAAGTTGGCGTTTTAAAGCATTTTACATTTATTCCAAAATAATAACTCAAGGCAGCAACAATTTAAACAATATATTGTATTAGTGAACGCATGTTCTGCTGTTCTTTTTACTAGTTAACGTTTAACTAGTTTAGAATTTTTCGGATCATCAGTCATCAAAACTTAAATATTGGTCACAGACACAGAGATTTACGTTAAATTTCACCAAGCTGATTACTAACTAAAAACTTCCACAGTTCGTGTTTTCATTTTAAGTCTAATCTTGATGTAACAAAATGGTTATACCTAAGTGTGTGTATTGTTTACTTTTTTTCAGTTAGTCTTCCCATTAACAGCATTATATTGTTCATTCGGACTGATTTGCGAACGCTGAAATTGCACAAACACAAGAGGCGGGGTTTATTGCATGAACCAATCACAGCCGAACATAACCAGTCATATCCAATCATACTGCGATGGAGGCATTGCCTCCTCCCGTGACTTTCCCCATTCATTCTCAGTTACTGTAACTTTACCTGCTGATGTCGCTGTTGGACAATGTTATTTATACACATTTTAATATCATATTTAGTAATATTTGCATTGTTTTATTTTTGTACTACAAATTTTTTCCTCATCCAATATTTTGAAGAGGCACTGCCTCCCTTGCCTCAAAAGAAACACCCCTGACACAAGCGCACACCAGCAGGTCTATTAAACCAAAACACAGTAACAGCTACAAGCATAGAAACAAGCTGTTCCTAAATTGTTTAAATGTTAATGTTTTTGTTCATCAAATTGGTCTTGGAGAGAAGAAGTCTTTTAATATTCACATTCATGGTTTTAAAGAAACATGTTTTGTTGTATTTGGAGTTACATAAGGCAGAACCCAAGACACTAAACACAGAAGTGTGAGATGGTCTCATTGCGCAATACCTCACTAAACGAGGCCACTTCACATGCTTTTTACACAATTAATGCGAAAGCGCAAAGAATTGTAATACAACAACTCTAGCAACTAACTTCATTCACTACCTACTGCTTTTCTTTAAATGTATATCTGTCTAGGATCAACATCTTTAGTTAGTTAGTTAGAATAGTGTTTTAGCTAAAAATGTATATTTGGTCATCATTTACTCATTCTTAAGGTTTTGTGAACCTGTATGATTTTTCTGTCTTCTGTGAAACATAAAAAAATTTAGCCGAGTGTGTACGCTAGGGTGTTATTTGTTACAATGGACTATTTTTATGGTGCTTTTGACATATTTGGAGCTTGGTATAAAAAATACTGTCCACTAGGGTGACCATATGTCCTGTTTTCCCCAGACATGTCCTGGTGGGTTTTGGCTTTGTTTTTGCATCTTTCAGCTATGAGTGAAACGCGAAGCCACGGTCTGAAGTTTGCAGTTAACCCGGCGAACAGCAGCCCTTCACAGGCTCAGATTTCGGCGAAACACCAGCATGAGAATTTCAGTAAAAAGCTATTACAGAGAACTGTTTACTACACTTAAAATTCTACTTTTAAATGTTACATTTTTTTATGTCTAAAATGCTTGTTAAATGAGTTTAAATGTATGTAATATTGTAAACTCTGCAGTATTCACTCAAATAAATCAATTTGTCATGTATTTTGTCCATGTTTTCTTGCTTAATAATAAATGTTCTTCTTTTGATAATTGCTGTTGCCTCTAGTAATTCTGTGTGTTTTTATAAGTTCCCGGCTATTTTAAACCAGCAATATAATAATTTTTAAACAATAGTTGACTTAAACAAAATAACCCAGCATGTTAAAAATGTTTAACCTGACCAGCTGGGTCAAAATAATCCAGCATGTGTTCTGTCCAATATGTACCCAGCGCTGGGTTGCCAAATAACCCAAGTTGGGTTGTTTTTAACCCAGCATTTTTTTAGAGTGTACAGTCTTCATACATTACTTGAACACACATTTTCATTGCTTTGACTGTTCTTTGTAGTTCCCACCTCCTTGCACGTCATGACTGGTCAATTATATACAATGCCTGCACACTATTGGTCAAACTACTTTTCAGTCATTACCTTCAGCAAATAGGAAAACAAAGCTAAAATCCAGACATATTAGGCAATTTAGAATGGTAAGACATCCAGGAAAATGGTTTGGTCACTCTAGTGAACACTACTTTTTTTATTTCAAGCTCCAAAGGTGACAAAAGCACCATAAAAATAGTCCCTATGCTTTGAGACTTGGTGGACGGGAAGATTGCAATAAATAATAGACTTCAGTTCGGGGATATTTCACATGAGTCATATGGGTCTTTTGTTGCATTTTTGAAGCTCGACAGTCTCTGGTCACTATTCAATTTCATAGTACAGTAAAGAGCAATGTCAACAACACCCTGAACATCTCTGTTTGTGTTCGAAACCAAGAAAAAACACAGGTTTGGAACAGCATGAAGGTGAGTAAATAATGACAGATTGTTCATTTGTGGGTGAAATATCCCTTTTAAATGATATATTTAGAATCATCAAAGTGGCTGGTAATGTTCGTGGTTTAAAAGGAAACATTGCTTCGGCCTGGCTATTATCCTAGAATTCTGAAATATCCTGTTTATTTTGAGCTTAAACCTTGGATAGTGTTGATGCAGACACTCATTTTGCTGACAGTGATGGATTCTAATGTCAGCTGCACTGACAGGGATCGAAGGAGGACTTTATTTCTGTACAGCTTGCTTGTTTTCCAAGGGTAATACTCTTGATCAAAGTGAAGGGGTGGTCTGCTGGTACGCTCTAAACTTTATCTTGCTCAGTCAGATCTAGTGGACTTACATATTTAGCAGGTAATCCCAACAGGAAGCTATGGATGAAATAATATTTTTTTATAGTGTGATCTCATAGGAAGATGTGTTTAGGACAGATGCAGCTGCTTTCAGATTTAAGTTTTAGTTGCTTTGTTCATTTGAGGCAGAGAAAAAATAAGATGACTTTGAAAATTTATGTATATTAATATGTAAGGGATAATATATTGCCAGCTGGTCATCATCACAACATTAAAGTTTGATGGGGTGAGCGTGACCCTAATGCAAAGCTGCGGGCTCTTTTGTCATCCTGAAGGGGATTATTCTGAGATAATGAGTAGCTTGCTTTACATGATGCCACTGATTAAATTGATACAAACAAAGCATTTTTTGGGGAGAAATTATTTTCTTTTTATACAGCTGCAGCTTCTGCTAAGAAAAATCAGCCATTATACGCCAAGAAAAGTCTGTAAAAATAATGACGTACTATGTTAATATAACAGGATTTTTTCTTATTGATTTACTTACAGTAATATTACATGTATTTTAAATTTCGCATTGCAATGTATAATGCTTTACGATTAAAAAAAAAAAAAAAAAATGAACTAGCAATCTCCTGCCAGGAAATCATCCATATTTACAACAGATTTTATTTTATTTTATTTTATTATTTTAAACTTTTATTGGGGGTTTAAACACGTAGGACTGAAACCAGCAATTGTTAGAACAGCCAAGGATCAGCAATCTCCATGTAAAACTGATCGGGCAGTGGGCACTCGGTAAATGGTAGAGACTTGAAACTTGGAGGGATGGTAGTACTCACACTGTCTAAAATGTCACCAAGGCTCGCCCCAATCAGCCTGATGGGGTGCAACAGCAATCAAAAGTACAAAATCGTTCATAACTCCTAAACCGTTTGCTGCAGGCTCAAGTGTCTTATGTCACTGGAATCCTGGAAAAATGCCTGCTTTCGGATTTTAATTTAATTTAATTTAATTTAATTTAATTTAATTTAATTTAATTTAATTTAATTATTTAATTTTCATTTAAAACCTTGTGAACTAGGTGCAGGAAGATTCTCTGGAGAGTGGGTATCAATTATCACAAAAAAAAAAAAAATAAATTAAAAAAATTAAATAATAATAATAATACAATAATTATCAATCAAAAAAAAAGTTGAACTTTCAATTCTGCATCGCAAAGGAATGCCAAAACGTTCAAAAGCAGCAGGGTTGCTTTTACTAAAATGGCTGTAGCTTTTGAATGGAATGAGATGTCTTTGCCAAACTCACAAGACATATAGTATGCAAGAGCTAAATCTGAGGTTACATGAAAAAACTTGCAGATTTTGCCACTTGGTGGTGCTATAATAGGGAAAAAAAACATTAAAACGCCCATAACTATGCAACCATTCGTCCTATCGACATGAAAATTGGTACACACAGTCTTGGTCCAAAGTGGACCAAGTGGACCATGGTCTGTGAGAAATTTGAAAGAAATTGGCCACAAATTATCGCATTTTTCAAGGGTGTAAATGCTTATATTGTGTGGTTTTTCACACATATGCATGATATTTGTATCATACCCTCCTCATTGTGAACAACTTCTACAACCACTGCCATCAATCAAATTGTTTGTGAAATACTTTTGTGAACTAGTCCTAGGGTTTTAGTTCAGTCTGAAAGAAACCACTGCTCTACAATTTTCTGGACTCTCTAGGTCATAAATTATCAAAAAAAAAAAAAAAAAAAAAAAAAACACCTTGAAATTTACCCGTTGGGAAGCAATAAATGGGTAGTTTAGAAAAGGGGCCTGTCCAAATATACCCAAAAGCCTATAAAGCCTAAACAAAAACTCAAAACTTCACAAAACCTGGTGAGCATATGCGACAAGTAATTCTGAGCAAACATACAAAGTTTGAGAGAGATTGGACCACAGTTAGCACTATAACTGTCATAAACATTTTGTCAAATCAAAAATGCTTTTTTTGTGTGTTTATGACATTTCACTGATTTAGGTTGTTACAGGCTTTTTCATATTTGCTTAAATTTCTTAAAGCGCTTGAACACTGGTAATGTTCACTTTTTTATTTTTTTATTTTATTAATATTAAATATTATGGATACAATGTTTCATTACAACTACCATAGAAACGTTTGTTTGTTTAATAATTTATTTTACTTCTATTTAGCAAGGATGCAATAAACTGATCAAAAGTGACAGAAAAGACATTTATAATGTTACAAATATACAGTTTCAAATAAATGCTGTTCTTTTAGACTGGACTTGAAAAATGGTTGGACTGGAAAAACAGTCATGATCAATCATGATTACGTATTCCAGAGATCCGTGCATTATATATAATGTAATCTGAAACCCAAATAACATCTCCGTGTTGAAGGTTGTTATTTTGAGATCAGTGGTGTGCCCTTCTCTTGCATTACACTTCAAACTCGAGCATGTTATTGTGTTTAAACAGCAGCCATACACGAGACAATTCACAGCATGCTCAGTCCTGAAAGAGAAAACGCCGACAGTGACCTCTCTTCCACTCCATTTCCTCCATGCTCTCCTGCCCCGTGTGAGCCGAAGCTTTGTTCTCTTTGCTTTCTCGCTCCATGGCTAGGAGCGTCGAACATGTGCTGATTATTTCACTGAGAGTTTCCATCACAATCTCTCCCTCTGCCTTTCTTCGCTCTTAATGTCCTCACACTGTCTGCCCCTACAAGAGGTTCAAAGCAGGAGTAAGCTGTTGTGAATGCCAATCTCTGGGGAGACCTTGCATTCAGTCAGTGCATCAAACGTTTCCTTTTCGTCATTCCCTGTTTTGTGCTTTGGCTTTTTTTCCCTGGTCTGAGAATTGCCATTTCGACCCGCTGTCACTCCACTTTGTCTTAACCCACGGCACTGTTGTCAGATTTGTAGGAGATGGAGAGGTGGTGGAGAATGTTAATATTTCCTCTGCCCTCATCTCTGCTCCTGTCACAGGCCAAATGTCAGAGGAGTGCGTGATGTCTGTGGGATGATGCTTAGAGGATAATAAAGCAATTCTGTCAGGGGCTGTAGAGAAAGCCAAGAACAGAACTACAGGTCGCTCATTGTAATGTTGTTGTATTAGCCATGGCATACAGTACATATATCTTTGATCTTACCTAAACAGAAATACTGTTGAGTAAAATCTACTTACTGTACCTCAGTTAAGTAAATTTAACAATGAAAATAAATAACTTTAGCTTGGCCAGTAAAGTTAAGACTAAGTAAAAATGACCTTTTACACCTTTTTCAATATAGCACTGAATTAAACCATGCTTTTGAAGTGTTTGTGTTATTTAGGAACAGCCAAGTAAATAATACAATAGATATCATATAGACACCATGCATACTACGGCACTCATCTGAACACTGAGACTTCAATACTTGGTGCACAATGACGATAAAATTCTGTGGGTCGTCTTTGAGTAGAAAATGAGCTCCAGATGTAACAAAATCACAAGTTACTAAACCTAACAACGAAAGCAGTGATACAACTGTGTAAATACAGCTGGAAAACAGCAACAACAAAAAAAAAATAATAATAATAAAATAAATAAATAAATAAATAAATAAATAAAAAATAGTGTTGCAGTGCATCATGGGAACACCAGTATCAGAAAAGTTAAGTAGGTTTTACTTAATTTTGCACATTGTTATTTACACTTAATTTCTAAAATCTTGAATTGAGTACTAATATAGAATTTACTTTATTTTTTAAATATTGCCTGAATTAACTTTTTTGTGTAAAAATTAATTTTTTTGTGTACCCTTAAAAAAACAAAACAATTTCCACTCAGAAATTGCAAGTAAATTTTACAAATAATTACAAAACACACTCAATTAAACCTGGCACTTTGAAGTAGACACTGGTTTATATATATATATATATATATATATATATATTTTTTTTTTTAGTACGCAAGGTAGTAGTAGTAGTGTAGTACGCAAGGGAACTTCATTTTAAATCCGAAGACACCTTCATTTATTTATTTATTTATTTATTTATTTATTTACTTATCCATCCATCCATCCATTCATTCATGTCAGAACAAGTCAGAAGTCAGAAGTCACAAGTCAGAACTGTGAGACATAAACTCAAAATTCTTTTTTCTCAGAATCGAATGATATAAACTCACAACTGCAAGTTATAAAGTCAGATTTTGAGGGGAAAAAAGACTAACTTCTCAGAATTGCAAATCTCACACTTGATAACTTGCAACTGATATAAACTCGCAATTCTGGGAAAAAAGTCATCATTGCGAAATATAAACTCACAATTCTCGCAACTCGCAACTGTGAGTTTCTATCACAATTCTGAGAAAAAAAAAGGTCCAAACTGTGAGTTTGCATCACACAATTATGAGGAAAATAGTCAGAATTGTGAGATCAAAATTCACAATTACCTTTTTTTTATATTTTTTATTCAGTGGTGGAAATGGGCTTTCCTACCCTAAAGAAAGAAAGAAAGAAAGAAAGATAGATATAACAGTAGAAAGTTATAACAGTATTCATTTATTAGACTTACCCTAAAGATTCTGCTAGCTAAATTAATTAATTAATTAATTAATTAATTAATTTTGAAATAAATATACTTAACAATATGATTAACATAACAATTAACAATATAACAGTATTAATTGAAATATTACATAATATTAAAATACAATACAGAACATATTTAATAAAATAGTTTTTATATGAATTTTCTTTTTCTTTACGCAAATGACCTTCAGCAACTGCAACTCACAGACTGACAATATTTTCTCTTTACCTATAATATTTTTTTATATTTTTTAAAAAAAAATCTTGCCACCTCAGTTTTGAATGGGCACAACAATTTCACAAACTTTAGAAATAGGTCACCGACAGCATGCAAATCCCAACTATAGCTTAATGTAATATGGATATTTTCACAAGGAATTATGCATAATTTACTTCAAGCTGTCCTAATTAGTTTTATTTGTTTGGCACTTATACATATAATTCCAAAACAGCTTTACTGAAAAGAGCGCCTCACAAATCCTTCCAGTAGGCAATCCACAAGCAACTATGGCAAGGGAAAAGCATTTTAAGTAGAAGAGAGAGAAAACTTTGCAAAAAAACAGACCCAGGTATACCTCCAACACATCTTCTCCCTGCATACTCACACCGACTTGTAAAAAAATAGCATGATTCACCTCTAGATCCACAGATTCTGCAACAGCATTGGGTTTGCAGTGTTATGACAAAGCATCTGTCCATGTGATTGACACAGTGACCAGAGAGCACGCTGTAACAGAAGGCATTAATCACCTCCGCGTTCAGCCTGAGAGCTTTTTGATCTGGGCTAGAGGCTAAGCCCTGGCCGCAGCAGCAGGTTTATGTCACCGTAACAAGACAGGTCAGTGATCAATGTCTTTGGCACGCTGGTAGACGGCCGGCAGTGGCTGCCCTCAGTCTTTGTTCTGCCCTTGAAAAACCTCATGCAAATCAAAGAGAGTGAAGTGCTGTACGGGACACTACGGTTGCCATTTGCAATAAAGCACAAAGAAGAGATACGTCATGGCTGAACTGACAGACTTTCTAAATGTCTTTTTCCTGAAAGGCAATGATGGAACTGTTTACAGTCTGCCTGCCAATCAGCCGCTCTGTCTTTTCAACTCACAAGACAATAAATAGCGCATAGAACTTTTCATGTTTAAACCTTGGATACGCACGTTCTTCTGACACACAAAGTTCTGATTGCTAAAATAAAAAAACAACTCAATTTTTATTAGCTTCACCTTTGAAAATAGATGTTTTCCCTGAGCAAAGCTCCTTTGACTATCATTATGAACCAATGGAGGCTCTCATTACGAGTAAATCTCTGCATACACTCTTGACCTTTGGTAAATGGTTAAAGGTTCTTTGCTGTTGATAAGAGCAGCCATTTTCTCCAGCTCAATCATTTAGGAAACAAATATCCACCTCTCTGACAGACCACCACTAATCTGAGCAAAGAGCTCTCACTCAATCTAATCTCTCTTCATATGGAGCAATACTGTGCTTAGATTTCATGTGAAATAGGGCAAAGCTGATTAGAGAGCTTCTAATGGTAGCTATTATCTGGCATGCACCTTATGATTCCAAATCCCTTTTACATCTTGCACATAATGAGAACTCATAAAAAAAAAGAAAAATTATAACAGATAATACCAAATAAGGACAGTGTTAATATGGTCTTTGGTAATTGGCCTTATACATTATGAATAGTCTCGCTGTCATTTCCAGCCTCAAATTAGAGGGACAGTTAATATACCAAAGCAGAACCGATGACAATTGGTACATAGCATTATAATGGCCTGCAATTAATTTAGGCTATCATCATTTCATGTAGGCAAATCATTAAGTGATAATACATCATCAAAGATTAATTAAAAAAACAAAAAAAAAACAACAACAAAAAAAAAACATTATGAACTTCTGCTAAAAAGTCACAACATACAAAGCAATCAGTAAAAATATATTACATATAATTACAAATATTACATATTATTCAAAATGTATTTTAAATAGTATATTATACAATAATAAACTGTAATAAAAATGAATCAACTGGATGTTCAAAACTGGCACTTCACTAGATATTTACCAATATCCAGCATCATTCTGGGGTGCGTTTCCCAAAAGCATCATTAGCCGACTATGGTTGCGAGTTACTTCGTTAACAAACATAGTTCAACAGTTCAGTGTTTCCCAAAACCACAGTTCAAATGAACATTCGCAAACAGTGTCTCAAACCTACGTGGTTGGAACTACAGCTTTCTACCTGTGGTTAGCAGCATAGTTTCTGTTTTGTAACACTATTGGCTTAAATTATGCTCTTGGGCACAATAAGCAACTAACATGCAGTACAATTCCATTCTGTCTAAATATAAATGCATTTTAATCAATGTATTTTTGCACGTCCTCATTAAATGCAGTTTTTGAAGAGTGCGCATGTGCATAAATGCCTAGGGGAACCCCAGAGTATGACGTAAGAGGGAACCCGCAATGAATAAAACGTCAAATAATGTGAAATGACAGGGAACAAAGATAGTAAATTAGTCATCGGGTGCCATGTTCAATACAGTAGCATTGTAAAGATTTATTACTCCACCATATGTCTGTGACGTCATTAATAGTGGCCCTATATTGTTAAACTAATGTGGTTTAACCGTGTTTGGGAAACACTCATGACTAGCTAGTTCGTTTCCACAACGATGCATCATACTATGATTGTTAATTAGAAAGTTGCGTTGTTGTATGGGAAAAGCACCCCTGAGCAGTTACTCCTATTTATTTGGGTTTTTTTTCCCTTTGTATTAAACGTTTGCATGACCGTTTGCACACTTTATATTTAGTTCATCCAAAAATGAAAATTCTGTAATTAATTACTCACCCTGATGTTGTTCCAATCCCATAAGACCTTTGTTCATGTATGGAACACAAATGAAGATATTTTTGATGAAATCCAAGAGCTTTCTGATCATGCATAGACAGCTACGCAACTGACACATTCAAGGCCTGGAAAGGGATGTGATGCGCCTTGTTTACAAGCAGAGGAATGTACACGCATGTGTCGTGGTACTTTCATGAACGCGCGTCAAAGACTGACTCAAATGAAAACTTGGAAGACTGACTTGGAAACAGACTTTTTTTTTTTTTCCTCAGAACTGTGTGATATAAACCTGCAATTGCGAGTTATAAACTCAAACAGAGAAATAAAGTCACAGTTCTGAGAAATAAAGTTGCAAGTCTGAGAAATAAGTCACAATTCTGAGAAAAAAAATCAAACCTGCAAGATATAAACAATTTTTTTTTTGTTTAAATCTCACAATTTACTCACTCGAAAATATTTTTCTCTAATTCTGACATTATAACACGCAATTGTGAGTTATAAAGTCCGAATTGCGAGACATAAACTCACAATTCTGAGAGCATATCAGTCTTTTTTCCCCTTCAGTACTGGACTTCATAACTCACAGTTACGAGTTTATATCTCACAGTTCTGAGAAAAAGTCAGAATTGTGTGAAAAAGGTCAGAATTGCGAGATATAAAGTCAATTCTGACTTCATGAGTTTGTGTGCCCATATAATCTTAGCATTCGTGGTAAACAGATTTGGCTTGATGTCTGCAACGGAGGGCTCAGAGAGACTATTCTACTCTAGCTCCGATAGCCCCCTTATGGACAGAAAGATAAATAAATAAATATGCATACAAAGAGGAGATGGAGAAGAGGAGGGATGCCGAAAAAACTAACAACAGAAGTGGTAAGAGGCTGTATTTATACTTGGATATTAATTGGAAGATTAGATGGGTGTACTCCTCCCAAAATTACGTTAATAACACGTTTTTTTCCTTAGAACTGCATGATAGAAGCTCACAATTCTGAGAATATATCAGTCTTTTTTTCCCCTCAGTGTTGTACTTTAAAATTCACAATTGTGAGTTTACATCTTTCAATTCTGACTATATTTCTTGCAATTATAATTTTAATATCATGCAATTCTGACTTCATAACTTGCAATTACAAATTTATAAATCACACAATGGTGAGAAACAACAACAACAACAACAACAACAACAAACTAAATGGCAGAAACGGCTTCCAATGAAAGCTCTCAGATTTCATCAAAAATATCTAAATTTGTGTTCCGAAGATGAATTAAAGTCTTCCGGTTTTCGGAACGACATGAGGGTGAGTAATTAATGACAGAATTTTCATGTTTGGTTCAACGATCCTTTTAATTGAATAATTTACTATACTTTTTAAAAGGATTCTAAACTAAACTCCACATCCTGCATGTTGTGCCTGTTTGAGGCTGTTTAATCTAATGGAGGAATGGATGACTGGCAGATGTGGTGATTTTGTCTGAGGGCAGGAACATCTCCTCAGCACTGATTAGTACTGCGGGTTTGCTGGACAGGTAATAGCTTGTTTTGTTGTCTTCAAAGCAACATTTTACATTTTATTTATTTATTTTGTGAGGGGGGGAAATTTGTTTTTTGACCCATGCGGTGAATAGGCGCAGAGTAATTTGATTGCTATCATTTTTAAGGGAATTCTTCAAAAGCTGTAATGTGTTTTTAAGCTGTTTGGTAGATACACATGCCAGAATGTCTGTTTAATCCATTTAAAGACATTAAATTGTCTTGTCTGTTTTGCTGGATGAGCATCAGTATCACCTTAGGCTACATTGAATGAGACTACTGTGAGCGGTAACAGTGAACCATTAACTGACCCTGCCATGTTACCATGCATCCACTGCCATGATATCTCACCTAAGGACATTGTCATGTGTCCCAACACATTTTTTTTTTTTTAATAAAGTCTTAACCTTAATTAAAGTTTAGTTCAGAATTAGCTTGCTCTAAGTCTTTTATCTGGATATTACTGTGCAATGCCCAAGATGCACCTCAACAAGGATTGGGTTGATTAGCTACCGTGTACAGGGGTGATTACCCACAAAACTGTAGCATATAAATACAGAAATCTAGCAGTGTAGGCAACATGTATCTTAACACACGGTTAAGCTCTTAATAAAAGCTATGAAGTCTGCTCTGGTGGGTGTTTTTCTACTGCTATTTGGTTTTAATGTGGAGTGCTACAGAAAAAAACATAAAAATCTGCACTGAAAGTTAAACAAAATAATGAAACATACATATGCATGTTCCCAGTAAATGTCTGCATAAAATTCTTAAAATTCCTCTAAATCGTCTAGCGGCAAATTCATTTGACAGCATAGCACTTTAACAGCGTACATCCAACAAAGTGAGGATGGTGTAGGTGAGGGCTCTTATATTTGCATGTGTGTTCATGTGCCAAAGCAGCAGACTGACATATAGATTTTTCAACAGCTAACTGTGCTTATTATCTAATATGAAGGACATTATCAAGCATGTACAGTATTAAACATCTTTACACCGTAGGATCATGAACTACATCAATTTAAGTTACGCTTAATCAATTGATTTAATAAATATGATAGTTTAGATGATTTTTCATCTATTTTTCACTTTAATTTGATCCTGTTACTGTAAAATCTGCCAGTTACAAAACACTATAGTGCACAAAAACAGATAAATGTGATTTGCCCCTTTTAACACCATTATATAATCTGGCGCTAAAGCAAAAAATCCTCTTTTAAACATTTGTCACTCTGTCTACTTTCAGAGTTTTCTGGCTTAGCTTTAAAGCTCAGATTTGATGTTATTTTAAATATATTAGCCACTATTTCTCTAAGTCTCTTTATATAATACTGCCATTCACACTGAACTATTTCATTTGAAATGAATGTGCAGCCGTGTTTATGAGCAGTGCAGGTGCCTTTGTTTTAACATGTATGTTTATTTGAATATAATACACATAACTATATTTATTTATGTCATGTTAACATTAGGGATTTCAAACTAAATAATATTAAAAATGACATTTCTGCCTGAGGTTAAAAGAGGCCATGCAAATTCATGACTGATGTCTCACGTTGCCTCCAAATGTAAATTTTCACTCTGAGATGTGTGAAGAGGCATGACTGTAAGGAATGACGATTGCTGTTTTTTTATTTATTTATTTTTTCTCAATAAGACATATGCTTGTTCTCTAGAGCACAAAACAATTTAGTGAGTCACAAGCAGAGAAAAGAACATGTGACATCCTACACTCACAGGAAGTTCAATATGTGCCTTATATGCATTAGATAAGTCACACAAATAACAATGAATCATCTAAGCACTAGACACTAAGCTCCGAAGATGAAATTTCAACCCGATGCATTTTCATTTTTTTCTTCAGCTGCCACTGATAACAGGATGTTCTTTTTAAACATTTTTTAAACTAAAGTTTATGTATTTTTTTTTTTTTTAGCAAAGAAACAAATGACAGTCAGTGGGGTCCAGTATTGTTATCGGTCTGTAAAGGCATGAGGGTGAATAAAAAAGGGATAGTTTACCCAAAAATTTAAATTTGATGTTTATCTGCTTGCTCCTAGGGCATCCAAGATGTAGGTGACTTTGTTTCTTCAGTAGAACACAAACAAAGATTTTTAACTCAAACCATTGCAGTCTGTCAGTCATATAATGGCAGTCAATGGGACCCGTGGCTTTGAGAGTCAAAAAATAAAAAAAATAAAAAATAATACATACACAGACAAAACCCTGCAGCTCGTGACGATACGTTGAGGTCTTAAAGGAGTCATCGGATGCCCATTTTCCACAAGTTGATATGATTCTTTAGGGTCTTAATGAAAAGTCTCTAATATACTTTGATTAAAAATTCTCAATGGTTTTGTAAAACAACACCCTTTTTACCTTGTCAAAATGAGCTCTGCAAAAATCATCTCATTCTAAGGGGTTGTTCCTTTAAATGCAAATGAGCTCTGCTCGCCCCACCCCTCTCTTCTCCCTGTGGAATAACAAGCTTGTTTATTTTAGCCGCATTTAGCCGCGTTTAGCCGCTTGTCACAAACGCGGTCTCTGTGGCTCCCTCCGACCGCCGTCAGCGGGAACCATCACCGGACTTTTAACTCACTACATTTCCCACTATCCCGTACCTCGGTCCTCCACTTCCGGTTCCGGGTCCTCTCGGGTCACTTCCCCTTGGCGGCCATTTATACCCTCCCGGTTGGTGGGCCTCTTCGCGAAGTTTTGGTTAGTCTGACTATTCAATCCTGAGCGTTTTCTTGTGTATTGCCTACCTGTTGCCGATCGGACTGTTTATTACTCGTGTTTGATTTATTGCTGCCTTCCCCGACCTTTTGCCTGGACTATCGTTTACTCTTTGGATTATCTGTGTTGCCCCCGTCTGCCGTGGATTTAACTCAGCCTGTTTTACTCCGAGTTTTGTTCAATAAAGTGTCGCAAATGGATCCAACGACTCCGGATCAGTCACTGACCCTGTTACACCGCTAAACTTCCTAACTACCATGTTACAAATAAAGGCAAAAAGATATTCTTGTCTAACTTACATCCCTGCTTCGGCATTGAAACAAGCAAAGTTACTGGACTGTGACAGCTGGTCTGAGGTAAGAAGCTCATGTCAATCAACTATCGTGGGAGTGGCCTCAGGCGGTGTGATGGCACACTGACAGGCATCTGAGAACGGCTCGATTTGAAAAAGGGGATAGGGGATATTATTTTTACAGATTAATTAATTAACAGATTAATAAAAACCTCTGCATGGATTTTTATCATTATAGGGTAGATTTGTACATACACTGCCAACACACATTAATGTTCAAACAACATGAAAAAGTGAAGTTTGCATCCGATGACCGCTTTAAGACACAAAACAACTGGTCTGTGTAAGAAACTGAACAGTATTCATATATTTTTTTTTTTTACCTCTGATACACCACAATGTCCAACTGTCTTATGCGCGTTCACAACAGCCGGCTTGTGATGCTTCCATTTTTGGGTGAACTATCCCTTTAAAGAAATTTACTGAAAAATGAGCTCAGGCTGGCCAAGATATAGATGAGTTTGTTTTTTTCATCATAACAGATTTAGAAATTAAGCATTACATCACTTGCTCACCAATAAATTCCTAAGCAGTGCATAGGTGCCGTCAGAATGAGAGTCCAAACAACTGACTCACAATGATTTACAAATAATCCACATGACTCCAGTTCCTCATTTAATATCTTGTGAAGCTAAGAACTGCCTGCATGTAAGAAGAAGAAAAAACAAATCCATCATTAAGGCTTTTAAATTTAAACTGTCACTTCTAGCCAAAATACAAGTCTATAATAATGATACTTTCAGCAAAAAAAGTCCATCTCTGTTTTCCTCTCACATAAACGAATTTGTTTAGAACTGTTTTGGTTGTAAATAGTGCTCGATCTATGCATATTTCTCTCTAGATTCAGACGAGATGGCTTTTTCACAGGAGAAAGGAATATTATGTGGTAAAAAATGATTTTTGCCAGAAGCAATGGTTTGAAGTTAAAGGAGAACTCCACTTCCAGAACAACAATTTACAAATGATTTACTCACCCCCTTTTCATTCACGATGTTCATGTCTTTTCTTATTTCAGTCGTAAAGAAATTATGTTTTTTGAGGAAAACATTTCAGCATTTTTCTCCATATAATGGACTGATATGGTGCCTCAATTTTGAACTTCCAAAATGCAGTTTAAATGCGGCTTCAAACGATCCCAGCTGAGGAAAAATGGTCTTATCTAGCGTAACGATCGGTTATTTTAATAAAAAAATTCTAATAAAACTAATCTAAACTTTTTAATGCCAAACACTTGTCTTGTCTTGCTCTGCCTGGACTGTTTTTGTTCCCGTTCATGACAGTTAGGGTATGTTGAAAAACTCCCATCTCATGCTCTCCCTCAACTTCAAAATCATCCTATATTGCTGTTTTACCTTTTTTGTTAAGGGTGTTAAGGGTGTTTGATCTTCTTTGCATGTTCACTTTGCAAAGACTGGGGCGGAACTTCTGCAATGATGTAGGATGGTTTTGAAATTTTTCGACATACCCTGACTGTCTTGAGCCAGAATACACAGAGTTCAGGGAGAGCAAGGCAAGATGAGCGTTTGAGAATAAAAAGTATTTAAATTGTATATATATATATATATATTTTTTATGTAAATAACCGATCGTTTCGCTGGATAAGACCCTTCTTCCTCGCTGGGATAGTTTACAACCACATTTGGGATCGTTTGAAGCCGCATTTAAACTGCCTTTTGGAAGTCCAAAATCGGGGCACCATAGCAGTCAATTATATGGAGAAAAATGCTGAAATGTTTTCCTCAAAAAACAATTTCTTTACGACTGAAGAAAAAAAGACATAACCATCGTGGATGACAAGGGGGTGAGTAAATTATTTGCAAATTGTTGTTCTGGAGTTCTCTTTTGAAAATGCATTAATTATGCATTTATTTACTAAAAACACGCTGCTATTAACTATACAAGACATTAAATTATCACCAGGAGTCATGTGGATCAAATTGTGATGTTTTTATCAGCTGTTTGGACTTTCATTCTGACAGCACCCATTTACTGCAGAAGAACCATTGGTGAGCAAGTGATGCTATATTTCTCCAAATCTGTTCCAATAAAAAAACTCATCTACAGTACATCTTGGATGGCCTGAGGGTAAGTAAATGTTCAGCAAATTTTCTTTTTGGGCTGAACTGTCACTTGTAGGTAAATATTTAGACTGACATTATACATGAACGGCTTTAATTGTATGGTATGAAATTCAGTGGTATTTTTGATGGAGACCTCATAATTCTATCAAAATGCCTGACTGAACATATTTACTGTTCACTGAATTTGCAGCAATATGTAATACCTAAATTTCTCCCACGTACAACCACATCACACCATTTTGAGAACCGTAAAGAGGCAGCAGCGTTCAGCAGTTCTAATCACATGCAATATAACCTACTTACATATGCGGCTGAAGTCAGGTGAGAACCGCAGGTCCACGAACACACTGTTGACCTTTACTTAATTTATATTTAGATCGATTTCATCATCTTCAGTGCTAAAGGTTTATCCGGATCTCTTATTACAAGAATCTCTTTTCAACCCTTGCATAACGTGACATTTTCATAACCACTTCTGTGTAATTTTTTCATGCCACGGTGCTCACCGCATTGCTAAAATGGGCTTTGTTCGGGTTTGTCATATTTCCTGCTTAAAAGAAAATGGAGGAGAGACATGAAGTCTCTGTAGATTTCACTTTATGGACCAAACAGTGCTGGTTTGTCTCTTTAGATTAAAAACGGTCACACATATCAGATTATAAAAATCACAAAAGTATAGTACATTCACGAAAGAAGATATTTCAAATTTAATTCCAAACACGTTAGACCTCATCGAATTCCATTGTATGGAAAGCACTGTAACATTCTTCAAAATATATTTATGTTAAGCAGTAAGTCACACAATTTTAAAACAACCTGAGGGTGAGTAAATGATGATAGAATAGCTATCCCTTTCCATGATGTGTAGCAGGTGAATTTGTCTTTGGTTTCCTCCGCCTTCAGTTGCTCTCATGTTATCAGCACTGCAGTGTTACATCTTGGCCCTCTTCAGGCTCAGAGCTAAATGTCTGCCTCTGGTCAAATGGTCCATTACACTGTCTGCTCCTCTTTGCTCTCCTGCATTACTTATTATATCCCTTTGGATCAGACCCAACTCTGATACTGTGCCAAGGTCACATGGCTAATACAATTTAGTGATTCTCACACCAGCACTTCCCACTGGCAAAGAATTGCACTGTCAGGTGGTCTACAATGAGGCGCCAAGGTTCCTTAGCTCTGGTCAAGGTTTTTGTCCACCTACTTCAAAGCGTTTTCCACAGTTTTCATGAATAAGCTGCACATTTCTTTGAATTAATAACTCTTTGACCTCTCATTGATTTATTTTATGTTCTTTTTTTTTGATAATCCTTTAAGTGTGTCACACTGTGTGTGTGTGCGTACATGTGTGTGTTTGTATACGCACATACACACACTTTTTCTATACAGAAAACAACTATAATAATCAATTCAAAAACAGTTGTGCTGCTTAATCCACACGATTACGATGTTATGATTTTTGATGTTATGTAGAATGTTTAACTATATGTTATTATGTAAAATGTGGTCTGCCATTCCCCAGTACTGTTTGTTGTTGTTGCACACATCAGTTGATCAGTGGTTCCACATAGAATGCATTAAAAATAGATAAATGCATTCATTTCAAATATTGGCTGCAATTTAATTTTTTATTGTATTATTTTATTTTATTTTATTTATTTTATTTTATTTTTTGCTCTAAAATTAATCATTTTCATGCATGGTACAATGTTGTTGAAACAAACTAATTAAAACAAAATGAATCAAAATTAAACTAATTAAATAATCAAAATCAAATAAAAAAATATTTAGAATATACACTGCAAAAACATTATTCTACAGTAATTTTTCAAGTAAAAGCCTGTAAAATCGTTGCCTTGGAATTATAAGGTTCTGCATTCTGAGCACTTTTAAGACACTGAGCTTCAAAGTTTTTCCGTTCCATAGAACCATTTTTGTTTTCTAAAAAAGGCCTAAAATGTACACAGCTTACAAAAGAAACATCACATAATGTAAGTAAGTTGTCACCAAATAGCAAAACGTAAATAACTAAATTTTGACAAAAATGTCAGATAGCACCATATAAGGTGACGAAATGGTTAAAAATTGTTTAAAAGTAAGCGTAAGTGTAGTTTTACAGTAAAAATACTGTGCAATGTACAGTTGGAAGTCTGCCTGTTATAAGTTTGACTATTTAAAGATAGAAGTTGCATTAAAATAAAGTTGGGACTATTTATTTGAATAGTCAAATTAGACAAAAACAGTACTGCACGATATGGAGGTTTTCTTTTTTCTTTTAAGATAAACACTTTTTTTAAAAAACAAAAAAGGTAACTGAATTTTATCTAACAATTCCAACTTTTCCTGCAATTGCGAGTTTAATTTTTCTTATAATTGCGTGATATAAATTAGCAATTGTAAAAAAAAAAATTGCAATTCTTATTAAGTCAGTATTGCAAGATATAAACTTAGAATTCAGGCTTTTTTTCTCAGAATTGCAAGTCTGTATCTCATAATTCTGACTTTATAACACGTAACTGCAAGGTATTAAGTCAGTATTATGAGATAAGAAGTTGCAATTCTGAGCACATATCAGTCTTTTTTCCTTAGAAATGAAAGTTTATATCTCACAATTTGAACAAAATTCAGATTTGTGTGATAAAAGCTTTTCTCAGAATTGTGAGTCTGTATCTTGCAATTCTGACTTTATAACTCACAGTTGCAATTTATTAAGTCAGCATGTGACAAAGTTGCAATTCTGAGAATTGGAATTTATAACTCACAATTCTGAGAAAGAAAGTCAGAATTGTGAGACACAGAATAGCAAGAAAAAATGTCAAATGTGAGTTTATATCTCAGAATTCTAAATAAGTAAAAGAACAAGTCATCTTATAATTTACAATGACTATACATTCACAGAACTCCCTGTTATTGTGTTACTTTTTAAGTAGTTTTTTAGTAAGACAAGATCATTTTGTATTTTATAATGCACACCACAGAGGACTGAATTATGCATGATTCTCATTTGTAGAAAAAGACTATAAATAGGTGTCTTACACACATAACCAGTAAGTATGAACATTTAAAACTATAGATCAATAGTGCCATCTCAACTAAAATGTATGCATTATTCAGTGATGTCATACAGTATTTACCTTTGTTGATGTCAGTGGTTGGTGATTAACTGACTGCAGTCAGCGGGGATTGATGGGAGTCAATGGATCAACCTTCCATCCACAAGCCAATTAACTCTGTGTGGTTAGTCTGATCTGCTGGGAGTTGAGCTTAGTCTGAAAGTGGGTATTTATTAAACACATTGATTTGTCCCCAGAGTCCAATCTCTGTCTACAAATAATTTAATGAGAACCTTGGGAACATTTTTTTCCTTCCTTTTTTATTATTTTGCAAAAGTAATCATGGGTATAATGTTTCAATTCCCAGCACAGGCAGTGTGTGACTATTGTGTTGATGTGATTTGGGATTCTGTAACAAATCAAGGCCTTATTTCTCAAGAACATTTCACATCTAAACTCCTCAATGCTGTTATGATGGTGTATTGGTTACTCTGAAGCCATAAATTGTAAACTGACGGTATTTATATTTTCAAAGGGCAACATGAACATTCATTTAAGCATTTCAAAATGCCCTGTGGTCAAATATTATAACAGTATATCATTGTCCGTTCACTTTTGAATCCGTACTAAAGAACTGCACAGCAAAATCTAATTATGTTATACATCGCTATACTACCTGGGAGATTATTTCCTTTTATATATATGCATGTTTGCTCTGTTACATCCTTGAATTGGTGTTTGCTTATATATATAGTGCCTTGTGAAAATCATATTAGAGAAGCTCATGGAGGTGATAAGTCAGTCAGTTTGACCAAAGGCAACTTGCCAAGCTAGAAAAGAATTAACAGTGGTGTTTCAATACTTGCAATGATCTTCCTTCCATCATCTCTATTAGTGTTGATGTTTCAAAAAGCTAGATAGGTTATAGAGAGAAAGAGCCTGCAGTCATGGTTTCACTATTTCCTCATGAAGTCACAATGTACTCAAAGTTACAATTTTTCATATAGGTCAGACCAGCTTATGCCTACACAGAAAATTACCATTTGGTCAATACGCTGCTTGCATGTACAAGCCAGTGTTGCTTATATACAGTGTTCTAAAGACAAGTGTGACTGAAGTATGAGTGTGACTGAATATAAGTTTGACTATTTAAAGACAGAAGTTGCATTAAAATAAAGTTGGGCCGAGTCAAATGTCAAAAACAGCACTGCAAAATATGGAGGGTTTTTGTATTTATTTATAGAAAAAAACTATGGAAGCCCATTCTGCCACTGCCACTGAATAAAAATAAATAAATAAATAAATAAAAAGTAATTTAATTTTTTATCTCACAATTCAGGCTTTTTTTTCTTGCAATTGCGAGTTTACATCTCGCAATTTGACTTTTTGTTTTCTCAAAATTGCGTGATAAACTGGCAAATGCTAAAAATGAAGTCACAGTTCTGAGAAATAAAGTCGGAATTGTGAGATATAAACTTAGAATTCAGACTTTTTTATGTTTAAGCCAGAATTGTGAGATAACCTGCAATTCTGAGAACAAATTAGTCCTTTTTCCTCAGAATTGGACTTTATAACAAATTTAAATTGCAAGAAAAAAGTCGGAATTATGACATATAAACTTGCAATTGCGAGATACAAACCAACTTTACATTTAAAAATTGTGAGTTTATTTTGCAATTCTGACTTTATAATATGCAATTACATTTTTTTTTTATTCAGTTGCAGAAATGGGCTTTAAAAAAAACCCAAAAAAATAAACAAAACCAAAACAACAACAACAACAACAACAACAACAAAAAAAAACACTCTTATGCAGAGGTTGCATTAGACTTTAACATTGTCTGTCATTTTGATGGACCGGGTCGTAAAAATTCAGTCATAATCTGTTATTACCTGTCATTTTAATTTTCATGTTTTAATTGCTTATATTTTTGTTGACATTTTCATTTTTGAAAAACCTACAGGACAATATAGGCTTATGATTTATTTTGAAGAGAACAGATGAACAGATGACACTGCTTAACTTTTCATGTTCAACAGCACACCCCACAGTTACAGCGATTTTAATATATTCTCATTTTTAATGAACCAATATCGATTTGTAAATCCCAATCGTTCTTTTGGTTTATGCTGTTTTCAGTTGATGATTGAACAGTACATAGTGTTCCTCTCATCCAATAAATCACAATAGGCTAAGCTTTGTGTTACTTTTGATATGAAACAGTCTCAGATTTCAAATTCTGTCCATTTCATTAGAAAATTCAAGCAATAAATGTGACGTGATAGATCGTTTGTAACTTCTGGGTACTGGCCGGTACATTATCATTCGTGACAGTTTCGTTTTTGTTCTGGATCCAGTTCTCTGCTGTTACACAGGAGCACACTCGCCACCAACTGGACAGGAGTGGGAATTACAGTTAGATGTGACAATAGATCACCCTCAGTGTAATCTGTCAAAGTGACGGACGGCCTTCAAAATTTTCATTCATATCCCGAGATAGTCACCCGGATTTGGTCTGTATCCAGACTAGGGCTGCGTTTCCCAAAAGCATCATAAACCTAAGTTGATCGTAGCTACATTGCTGACATTCTGCGATCAATTTAGGCTTACAATGCTTTTGGGAAAAGCAGCACAGATGGTGGAACAGCACATTGTGACGACCACAACAACCCTGAATACTAGCGGAAACCACAACAACTAGACAAGCCCTAGAGATCAATTCCCTTCAAAGATTTCATCGCCATGATGGCATCTGTACAGACCCTCAACGAAGACTATGAAAGAGTCCACTGCACAATCCAGCGTTCAAGCAGAAGGAACTGGATTAAATATTCTGAAAGATATCAGTCCACACCTCTGATTTGTGAAGCAGCCTGGAATTATGCCACACCAAGTTGGTTCGTCTGGCCAGAGGAGTAGTGGCCCCCCCCAACTGAGCCTGTTTTTTTTCCCCCTCCATTTCTGTCACTGATAGAGTTTGGGTTTCTTGCCACTGTCGCATTTTGGCTTGCATTTTGGCTTGCACACGATATTTGGCAATAATATTGATTTGACCAGTTGAGTTATTGGATGGAGTTGGATGATGACATCACTGTTTTCTTCCGAACTCCTTTATAGATGAATGAAACATTCCAAAATTGATGGGCTTCACAAAAATTAATGAACACTGAACTGATTTCAACTGAATGATGGCTGTTTACTATTGTTTTTTTTAAAGCTGCTTTACAGCAGAATTGAATTGTTTGCATCACTGAATCAGTATTTTCTTGTTTATCACTGTAAAGCTGCTTTGAAACTATCCACATTGTATTAAGAACTATATAAAGAAAAGTTACTTGGTAAAAAGTTTAGGCTTAGAAAAGGTTTAATGCTTCTGAAAGTCTCTTATGCTCACCAATGCATAAAGTGCATAAAAATAAAGTGAAACATTAATACTGTCAAATATCATCACAATTTAAAGCAGTGGTTTTCTATTTTTATATATTTAAGAGTGTATTTTGTTTCTGTGATAGCAAAACCTAATTCTTATTGTTCTTATTCTTAATTATGATTGAACCACTAAGGTCACATGGACTCCTTTAATGATGTCTTTACTACCTTTCTGGGCTTTGAACGTGGTAGTTGCGTTGCTGTCTATGCAGGGTCAGGAAGCTCTCGGATTTCTTACGGGTTTGGAATGACATGAGGGTGAGTAATTCATGACATAATTTTCATTTTTAGGTGAACTATCTCTTTACACTATTGATCAGACATAATTGTTTTTGCTGTGCCCTGTGCTGCTCTCCTAAAAGAAATAATAGTGAGATGGTTTGTTCCAATTTGCTAGTAACTGGGGGTAAGAGGTCCCCAGCATTCAGTATTCATGTCAGTACTAATGAATTCTAAGCATATCTGAGAAAATTGAGCAGTTAAATGTAAGAGATGCCTGCCATGAGTCCATGACTGCATAAGGCTACTGTATTCACACACATTACATTCTAGGTCAGGGATGCCCAAATTTACAATTACATTAACAGTAGGGCCCCGTTGGAATTTTAAAAAGCCAGTTAACTTGCTTAGGTAGGTGAGCCAGGTTTCTCACAACATGAATGAACCATGAAGGAAAAGCCATAATTTGAATATAATTGCATGATTGATGGCTCTAATTTCCCTTTTCCCCCCAAAACCTACTTTTCTTCTTCTTAAAGAGATTTGTGTGTGTGTGTGTGTGTGTGTGTGTCCATGCAATGATATTCACTGCAGTGTCGTTTTGGTCTCCAATGACTTTACATTGGACAAAAACAATGCCAGAATTTTTATTTTTGGGTGGACTATGCTATTATGGTATAACTGCAATTCTGCTAACAAGCTCTCAAAAGCATTCAAGCATTTATTATGGTACATAATAAATTCCAGGATTAATTATTATTTATTATAAGTCAATTATTATGCGCGATTGTAGAAAAAAAGATACATCAGTGTGTTTTATACAACTGCCTGTTTTATAGACCCTTTTGCTATCTGAAAGATGGAAACTGAGTGCATCGATCGATCAGAGCCGCACATTACCTGGGCAGGTAAGCAGAAGTGGTCTCTCTCCATTACACAACAGCCATTTCACTGAACAAGTGGCCTATCAGAGGTATTCCTAGATTTCATTTCTGTGCCTGGATGACCATAAATCCACAGCATGGTGATCAATAAAAAACAGTGAAGGTTTGAGTTAGAAAGAAATGGGGATGAATGCACACTTCAGTACACTTCACAATTTAAGGTCTTATCACTAATACGGCTCCAGATTGCTTTGTTGGCCTTTGCCATCTGCTTTAAATATCGGCGGTTTTGTGCACACGTGTGCACAGGTTGGATGGGGTAGAGATGGGTTTGGGTGGCTGAGTTTAATCCAGTTGCACATTATTCCATGTGGTATTCAAAACTACATGGTAATGTTTTCCTGGGCAGAACAGGTTGGCAGTTTCAATGTATTCCTCCTCCACATCCATCAGTGACGGTGGTAAATGCTTTAGCGCAGGCTGTCATAGACCAGTGGTTCTTGACTGTCGGACCTTGGCATGCATTCTGACCCAAACATGCTTTCATCCAGATCGACCAGTGTGCATTCTGATAGTCTGCTGCATAGAAGTGTGCATCATCTGTGCAGCTTGCATACTGCTGTTGCTATGGTAGCCTGTTGTCCTTGTGAGCTCTTGTCAATGAATCTGTAAACCTCTAACATAAGAGCAAATCTACCAGGTCTACACTGACTGGTCTGGTTCTCTTCATTTTCCTTTATATGGTGTATATGGTGTATAGTCTGTTTCATTATTAGTTTATGATAGATTTCAAATCATTGTGCAATGCTGATATATAATGATTGCATAAACAGATTCCAGCAAAAAACAGGCCAAGATATTCTTAAAATGTGCATGAGAAAGTGAAATGATTAATATCTATTTACATTAAATTTAAATTTCATAAAGAAGCTTTCTCTCTCTATTATATATAATATACAAGAGTTTTTTATGGTTCTTGAATCTGATTGGCTGAGAGGAGTGTGATATTCTAGTGATAGCGTAACTCCAACCGTTTCACCATTTGTATGACTCCGCTTGCGGTATTTCTGTCATGGTGGATACCTTAAGTCCACTATAATTGTATAAATAATACTGTTTTTTAAGGCAAGAATGTACTTGTCTAGACTTATGCGGTTAAATATGTGGTTTGTTAATAAAGATAACGTCTAATTGAAAATTTGCTTCAATGTTTTCAGAGATGTGAGCTCCAGGGCGTCAGTGGGCATTCAGTGCTCATGAACCCGCTGAGAGCAGCCTTACCTCGACAAGATATTTCGTTATAGTGGTTAAACTTGAAATATAATTCATTTTGGGTAAATCTAGTAGCCAGTCTTTTGTCTCATTAATCCATTATTTGTTCCAGAAGAAACAGTTTTGGTTGAGGGCAAAATCTCATCACGTTGTATTTTAGTTTATAACTTCAAAGCTGTATATCAGAGCGCTGTCTTTGTACTTTTGACTGAGTTGCTTAATGTTCCTTCGTTACTAGTTCTAAAATGACGTTTTCAAATTATTAAGGGAAACTTGGGCTCAGCTGTTAACTTGAAATAAGTAGTTCACCATAAAGAGGTTTTTTTTTTTTTTTAAAGATTCTTATGTGTACATTTCTTATGTATTTGCACACTGGTGCGGTCAAACTATTGTTCCTTCGGCCTTGTGCCTATGGCCGAATCACAGTCGTGCTGATATACAGCCATATTGCACTGCTACTCGTGTGATATTGCTCATATATATTAATTCTATGATATTAATTAGCTTTTATGGACTTTATAACATGATAATAATACATTCTAAAAAACATTGTTATTTTTATTTTATTATTATTATTTTTTTAACCCAGCTGCTGGGTTATGCCTGTTGGGTCATTATGTTGGGTTAAGTCTTTAGTGCGTTGTAAATGATTCCATTTTATTTATTTTTTTTTCATTTTGCCCATGGGTGTTTTCACTTATTAATAAATCATGTTTTGATTATTACTGTAGCCTCTAGTAATTATGTGTCTGCTTTTTATTTCCAACCTAGTTTTGGTTCATTTTAAGCCAGCAATAGTAATTTTTATTTAATTTAAAAAATTTTTTTTTTTTTTTTTACAAAAAAATTAAATTTAATGTATAGTTTCTGACAGAATTTTACCAAGCAGCAAAAGTAATGTTTCATTATGGAAGACGTGCACTAATACTGTGAACATAAATGGTGTGTTGTATTGGCCAATCAGTGTCCAGCATCAGAACTATCCATTTTTAGAATAATAATAATAATTTAAAGTTAACAAAAAAGTAGTTCCAGAACTTTCACTTACTGTCAGCTGTCTTTTTGTGGACCTTTATCAAAAATTTCATAAAAGTATGTATGACTACAAAAATATATAGAAAAATGACTTGTGTAAATAAAAATACACAACAATATATTTTTCAGGTTTACAAACGGACTGAGCCATGCATCATTTCAGATTAATGAGGACATTTGCATGCCGTCTTTCATAAGAAGCATAATGATCTACTCCATTTCTTCTCTTTGGCTTCATGTTCCGATGGCAAATTTGACATTTTACTCTTGTTTTTAGTAATTTCCTCTTCGGAATCCACTTCATCAGTTTCAATGTGTTCCTCTTACACGTGCTCCCATTAATAAACCTCATCAGCATATTTCTCGAGAGAGAAATATGACATTATTCTACATCTTGTCTAAAAAAGGTCTAATTAGACTTGCAAATAGTTGCAAGTGCTTATAATTTATTTATTTATTTGCTTTGTTCATTAGCCACTGTAACTTGTGTTTGTTGTTTGTTGCTTTTCTTTTCTTTTTCCTGAATGTTTTGTTGATATTTTCCAAAGTAGTTTTAGCCATCATTAGTTTTAAGCTTGGTCAGGTTCTGCAGAACATGATCACTGCGGTAGTTTTGTTATTAGACTTACAGAACTGACTTACAACAAATGCAATTTACTTCTATTTTTAATATTTAAAAAGTCATTTAATAAAATAGCTGTTGCTCCCAAATATTTTTTAACTTTGACCAAAAAGCACAGTTTCAAGCTCCTCATTAAACATGATTTTCACTTATGAGTTAGAAATATGGCAGATGATAAATCACTATTCATATAATCAATCTTATGTTAAGCCAAAGGACAAAATGAACTGTAATTCAGAATGTTGACCACCGATGATCACTGGGAAAACAGATTTAAGAGACGTTTTTACCCAAGTACACTTAAAATGCATATAAAACTATTGATTTTTGCAAAAAAAAAAAAAAAAATGAACATTGGGCACCTACAAGTAAATTTAGAAAGGCTTAGAACATTAATATTTAGTTCATACTAATGTTACTTAATGACAATTGTAGAACGTTCAGTCACATGACCTAATTAATATTAATGATCCAAACAAGAAAGCCTAGATACTTTTAAAGTGAGTCATTACAGAGAAATATGAATTGCACAAGAAATCCTGGTGCAATCCAGGTACTGGTCTTACAAAGGACAGTGCTAACGTTAACTGAATCTTCCCACTGATGCAACAACAAAAAAAAAAAAAAAAAACAAGATGAAAGAAGTCCAGAATTCCTTCAGGGCTGTTTGTGCCACTGCTGCTTGGGTACATGGAAATGCTTTATCCAGTCTCAAGCGACTACACCAGCATGCAAGGATGACTACTCTATTGTGACTGGTTCTTCTTTCACTTTCTCTTGATTTTTGTTGTCATGGAACATGTGGACTTAAACATGTTGAGGTACACTAGAGATCTTCCATTTTTGTGCAAGCGAAGAAAAGTAGTAAGATGTCGTCCAGATCTTTCATGACAAGAGAAAACACAGGTTCTTCCCAGTCAGTCTGAGCTGCTTCTTCTTCTTGGCGGCCAGACAAATTTATTTTGTGGCTAACATTCTGCAAATGTTGTTTTTAATAACAGATTTGAGTTTAAAATGTCACATACAGTAGAAATTGGTTTTAAAATATTGACTTTAAGGACTTTACAGTAGTTTTTTTTCTTAACTCGATGTGCTTCATCCTCATGCTTAAATACCTATTTACAGAGCGAGGGGTGGAATGTCCCAGTCACACAGATAGAGCTTAAATAGGTTAGTTAAGTTTAGTGGATGCAGACATTAAATATACATGACCCGCATGCGTTCCTTTGGTCAGACACTATCTGTCATACTGAAGTGAAAACAACAAAATATACCATACATTATTAAAAACCAGAAGGAAATCACAAATACAGTACAATGAGACGTCTAAAATATTAGAAGTCAGCATAACTGACTATTGTTACTTTAGTATTCTGCTGTCAACACACCATTTGAGGGTTTGAATATGTGTTTACACATTATATGTGTGTGTGTGCAGTATCTCTGTGTGAAAATGCATATAAGGAATCAGATACAAATGTATGTGTGTGAATATATGCACCTCTGTGCTTGTATGTGTTGCGACAATATGATATAAATATACTGTATAAAAAAACCCAATGGGACAAAATGTGCTAAAAAATATGTTCAAACCTTGCTAAATGTGTAACATTACAAAACCATCAGGGATACATTAGACAGTGAAGTAAAAAGTGAGATATTATGTTACGTTTTTCCAAAATGAGAAAACTCCCATGAATTAGAAATACATAAAAAATGCTTGGGGTGTGTTTTTTTTTTTTTTTTTTTTTTTTTTTTTCATGTGTTTGAAGGTAGTCTCAAATTAGTTTGATTAAAAATACAGTACAAACTGTAATATTGTGAATTATTATTACAATTTAAAATAACTGTTCAAAATTCTGTTCTACCATTTTTTAAAATGTAATTTATTCCTACGATAGCAAAACTGAATTTTCAGCAGCCATTGCAGGTTTGGAAGAACATGAGGGTGAGTAAAAACAATATTGATACAAACCCAATATTGATAATAATTGTGATATTTAAATAATGAAATATCGTGATTGCGTTAATTAGGGGTGCCACAATATACTAGCATTGGCGATATTTGAAAATAGGGGTAAACATACAATAATACGACACATAATAATCCTTCCCAGCATTATTATGGAGCGTTAAACTGTTACATGTGATTTGTTTAATTTATACTCGACATTGGAGGGTGCCATCACACAGAAAGTCCACAAGTGAGACTCATAGAAGTAATAAAACAAATTACTTTCCAGGAAATTCCTTATATGGACAAAAGCATCCAGCTATCGCTGAATAAAATGCAGAACAAAATGTTTTGTATGATGAAACATGATGGAATCAGCACTATATAAACTATTATAAAATCAGTTTATCAGTGTTCTTTAAGTCATCTCAGCTATTTTCATATGGATACTGTATATTTATATTGCAGTTCTAATTGACATAGCCTTTATTACTGTATAGAATATTATAAAATAAGATTCAGTTCATAAATGGAAGTTACTTCAAACACTCGATTGAGGACAACTGAGGGACTCATATGCAAATATTACAGAAGGTTCAAACACTTACTGATGCTCCCCAAGGAAAAAACAAGCATTAAGAGCTGGGGGTGAACAATTTTGAACTACATTTTTCTTATTTTGCCTAAATATCTTTATTTTATTTTATTTTATTTTTTTATTAGTACGGCTCCCAGAAGACAAAATAAGTAAAATTTACCCTAATCTTCAAATTTGAAAAGTTTTCACCCCCCGGTTCTTAATGTATCATGTTTCCTTTTGAAGCATCAGTGAGCATTTGAACCTTCTGTAATAGTTGCATATGAGTCCCTCAGTTGTCCTTAATGTGAAAAGCTGGATCTCAAAATCACACAGTCATTGTTGGAAGGGGTTCAAATTCACAAAAATACTGCAAAACCAAAGAATTTGTGGGACCTGAAGGATTTTTCTGAAAAACTGGACAAACAAGGTATTCATGAACAACCATCACTAAGCAAAAAAACAACAACAACAACAAAACCACAGCTGTGGATCATTCAGGTAACACCACAGTATTAAGAATCAAGGGATGCAAACTTTTGAACCGAGTAATTTTTTAAAATTCAACTATTATTTTCTCTTGTGGACTATATGTAAACATCTTTTATGTGAAATGTCTTATTCAGGTCAGTACTAAATAAACAACAACATGCATTTTGTATGATCCCTCTTATTTTGGTAATGGGGATGCAAAATACCTTAATAAATAAAGACTGGTTTGACTGATAGCATGATTGTTTTTTTTTTTTTTTTTTTTCTCTATAGATATCACAATATATTGTTATTGTGAATTTTTGATGCCTCGATAATCATGAAGTAAAAAATCTGATAAACCCTAGACAGAATTTTTCAATTGTGAAATACCTCTTTAAAGGGATAGTTCACCCAAAAATGAAACGTCTGTCATTAATTGCTTCAGAATACAAATTAAGATATTTTTTATGAAATCCAAGAGCTTTCTGACCCTCCATAGACAACAAGGGTACTACCACGGTCAAGGTCCAGAAAAGTAGTAAGGACATTGTTAAAATGGTCCATGTGACGTCAGTGGTTCAATCGTAATTTAATAAAACTATGAGAACACTTTGTGTGCAAAGAAAACAAAAATAATGACTTTATTCAACAATTCTTTTCCTCTGCATCACCCTAGCGCCATGTTGGAGAGTATCATGACGCATATGCAGGCTTAAGATATTTTTTTCATCAAAAATATTTTAATTTGTTTTCTGAAGATGATCAAAGGTCTTATGGGTTTGGAACAACATGAGAGTGAGTAATTAATGACTGAACTTTTATTTTTGGGTGAACTAACGCTTTAAGTAAAAGAGAAAAAACTGTCCACCACTGAAAACAGAATGTGATGCAAGTACTGTACTGAAAATACTGTAAATTTTGAAACATCTACACAATTTCCACAAACAAAAACAGTTTCACATACTCTTTAGTATGGATAAGACATAATTTGCAATGCAGCCTTCGCTCGGCCGTCCTTGCAATTAGTGTCAATTTGTATATACAGTATCTGTCTGCTAAATGACTAAAAACTAAACACTCAACAACAACATTTTTCTACATTAAATAAATGCTTGCTACTTCTCATATTTCAGCTATTTCTCACTGTCAAACTGTTAAAACTACCACCAACATACATTTTTTGCAGTTGACAGAATACAAAAACATTGAGTGTTAATTGATGACACTTCTTTTCTGCTTATCCAAAGTAAACCGAAAGTTTTTCACAATATCCTGCATGACAAAGACGAATCATGAATAGAATGATTTTGAAGTACAGCAATTTATCATAAATCTAAAACCCTGTTATTATGGAAATTGTGCTTTTACGTGAATGAGATTTTAATGAATGTTTTATCATGCCAAATGAAACTGAGAAAGAACATTTGCCTCTGGGATGGTGTGGAGAATTTACTCATGGTGTTAAGCTAAACCGCTAGACAAAAATATCTCGGATCAAGAACGTGAAGGCAACATTAACCACACCTCGTAAAAACAGAGGAACCCCGCAGAGTCCACTAATCAGAACCTGTAAAATAAAGCTAATGAAAGGAATGGATCTCAGACATCTGCCAGCCTGGAATTTACATTGAAATTTATCACAATGAGATACAATCATATCGCCCTCATTAAAAAGTCACACAATGTTTTGAGCAAAACATGCAATCTGTCTTTTACACATAATGCATCACTATTTACCCTAGAGTGGTGCCGTTTTCAGGCCCTTCAGATATTGTGAAAACTGTTAATGACATTTTTGGTGTCAAGCCTATTAACACGTACAGTACACGCCAACTGAAATACGGTTATTTGTTTGAAGTGACCATACTCGTGACCTCTGATTGAGTGGGAGTATAAACTCAAGTACTTCTGCAAAATTTGATTAGGCATTGTCATGGTAGAGCATAAAATACACATACCTATTTTAATATATGACCCTCTTTAGAACTATAATGCGTCGGCTCATTTTCATTCTCCTTGAAAATAATTGTCTTTTTTTCAGAGGGCTTATAGGTGAGAGCAGCTTATTTGGCCAGATAATTTTGAGTTTTATAGCGTGCACTGGATACTTGTTTTGTTTTATGCGAGACCTGTCAGCTGCTCCGGGCCCATGATGAAGCATCTTGCCTCAGGTTTAAGTGATAACAGTGAAGCTGCTAGGCCATAAAACCACATGCTCAGAGTCACTAATCACAGCCATTCATCAGCACCATCTCATTTCCATGGACCACAAGGTTCCTGCTCCCATAGCTGCGTTTAACGCACAGTCTTATTGGCAAGGGGAAACCTCGGATGACATTCAGCAGTTAGATATTGACAGTGGAAGTGACTTTTCTGAGTAAGTATGCTTGTTTGCATACATTTAAGTGAGACGTAATGCAGAGCAACATAAAGTTGAGATGTCTGGAGGTGGATATGTATCAGCTAAAGACAGTTGCAAACAGGAATCAGAACTGCAAATCAAATCTAAATTTCTGGAAGTAAATTTAAAATGAATTAAAAAAAAAAGAAAAAAATGGGGGGGGGGGATTTTATAAATAAATTTATATTATATACAGTTGAGGTCAAAAGTTTACATACAAAATGTTATTTTACCAAACAAAAAGGGATCATGCAAAATGCATATTATTTTTTTCGTACTGACCCAAAGATATTGCACAAAAAATATGTTTACATATAATCCACAAGAGAAAAAAATAGTTGAATTTCTAAAAAATTACCACATTCAAAAATGTACATACGCTTGATTTTTATTGTGTTGTTACCTGAATGATCCACAGCTGGGTTTTTTTTCTCATTTAGTCTCTTGTTTGTTCTGAACAGTTGATCTGTCCGCTGTTCTTCAGAAAAATCCTTTCCAACAATGACTGTATGATTTTGAGATCCATCTTTTCACACTGAGGCAACTGAGGGACTCATATACAACTATTACAGATGGTTCAAATGCTCACTGATGCTCCAGAAGGAAAAATGATGCATTCAGAGCCAGAGGTATAAACTTTTGAACAGAATGAAGATTTGTACATTTTTCTTATTTTGCCTTTTTTTGTTTGTTTTTTTCATTTAATACTGCCCTTCAGAAGCTACAGAAGATTTATATGTTTCTAAGAAGACAAAATAAGTTAAATTTACCCTGATCTTCAAATTCCAAAAGTTTTCACCCCCCGGCTCTTAATGCATTGGGTTTCCTTCTGGAGCATCAATGAGTGTTTGAAGCTTCTGTAGTAGCAGCATGAGTCCCTCTGTTGTCCGCAGTGTAAAAAAATGGATCTCAAAATTATACAGTCACTGTTGGAAAGGGTTCAAATACACAAAAAATGCAGAAAAAAAAACAAAGAATCTGTTGGATCTGAAGGATTTTTCTGAAGAACAGTGGGCAGTTTAACTGTTCAGGACAAACAAGGGACTCATGAACAACTATCACAAAAAACAAAAAACAAAAAACAAAACAAAAAAAAAAAACAGCAGATCTGTGGATCATTCAGGTAACAACACAGTATTAAGAATTAAGCGTATGTAAACTTTTGAACAGGGTAATTTTTATAAATTCAACTTTTTTTTTCTCTTGTGGACTATATGTAAACGTCTTTTATGTGAAATATCTTATTCAGGTCAGTACCAAATAACCATAACATGCATTTTATATGATTTCTCTTATTCTGGTAAAATAATTAACATTTAGCAAATTCTGCTTTTGACCTCAACTGTATATTTCTTAAATATACACAGGAATTTCTGTGTTTATATATATACACAGTACACATATATTATGTAAACTGTAATAATTGCATTGTCAATGCAATTAATTGTGATTAATCGATTTGACACCACTAAAAATAACACACATCATTAAAAAAAAAAAAAAAAAAATACTGTTTATTATAATGCAAACACATACTATTTAAACATAAATATATCATTTATATTATTTATATTATATAAATAATAAATATTATTGAAAAAATTAAGTAAACAAATACAACCTTATTTACTTATTTATTTATTAAAAGACCACCTACTTCTGTATTTAGTTTTGATTTTAGCTTATATATTTTACCAAGTTTAATAAATGAACAGAAGAAAATGTAATTTCCCTGAATGCATTAAAAACAATTCAAAATACAGTTCAATTCCTTTTCCTGTTTTTTCAACTGCTGTGGATATGGTGAATTTAATTCAAATTCCACCTCATGAATTATCTATTCACCTGCAGTTTCAGAATCATGTCTTTTTTCCTGCACCCTCCAACCAGAATACATATTTCAATATTCTAAGGCAACCACAGAGACGCTGAGATTCCTCTCCTGAGCATGTTTGTGCATGACACCTCACTCTTGCGCTACTGATTTAGCACAAAGAGACACTTCATGCCACACTGCTCCAAGACAGCATTTTGGTGAAAACAGAAAACCGCATTGTTTGCTTATTAAAAATATGCTCCACTTGGATGCCCAAAGCACTATTCATATCATTCAGACTGAGTAGATGGAGTGTGCTGACAATACCCTGTTTAATACGCGCCCATTTCCTCTCAGCACAATGCTTCATAGTGGCACAACCTCCAAATGTAATGAGACAACAAGGGTAATGAATGATGTGCGATATGAGATCATTGGTCTTTGTATGGAACTGATAAATAAGTAGCACTTAACCTGACTCTCTCGAAAAACTCACATACAAATGACTATGCATGTGTACCCTGCAAAGATACACAGTCTCAGATCATAAAATAACATTTTACACACTGTTTCAACTTAAAAACTTAGGTTCAGCAGCTACCTTAAAATTTTAAGTTAATTCAACTTAAAACTGCAAGTCATTTCAACTCACTACAATAAAATGAGTTGAAATGACTTGTACTTTTAAAATGATTTAACTTAAAATGTTATGACAGCTGCTGAACTTAAGTTTTTAAGTTGAAACTGGTGTAAACCTTTTTTGAATACGTATATTTTCAGTAATTCATCTCTAAATGAATTATACATAAATTGTACCTTTAAAGAAATGATTAAAGTTTTGCGTCAAGGGTTTTTCGTAGCAATACTTTTTCCAATTTTTTTTTTTTTTTTACCAAATTCATCTGTGATTTGAAAATGAGGAGAAGAAAACATAGAAGTACACTGTAAAAAACTATTTGCGGAGTCAGCTTAAAATAATTTGTAACCTGGCTGCCTTAAAATTTTAAGTTTAGTCAACTCAAAAAAAGTTTATTCAACTTGAAATGTTAAATTATACTAACTGACAACTAAGATATTTGAGTTGAATCAACTTAAAATTTTAAGGCAGCTGGGTTACTTACCCATCTGTTAAGTTTAGCAAACACAAATATCTAAGTTGTTCTTAGTACAACTTAGCATTTCAAGTTGACTTAACTTATTTTAGTTGACTGAACTTAAAATTGTAAGGCAGCAGGGTAACAAATTATTTTAAGATGACTCAACAAATTGTGTTTTTTATTTTTTACAATGTACTACCACAGGTACAGTAGGTTTTCCTCTTACTCATGATCCACTTGTCGATCTATCATTTGTGTCAATCAAAATATCAAAGTGCCGAATTTATCCGACCAAATCCAGCATCTCGTTCATCTTTGATAAAATGTTATTTCTGCGGTTTATCTGATAAATTGAGCAATACGGCTGGACACAAACTCTGTGCCCGACCAAATGAAGATGGCAGCAGATTGTATCGTCTGAGGCAGAAGTTGAGCCGGGGGCTGCTTTGGGTACTCACTCTTTCAAAGACATTGCCTCTAAATTGAACACAGCTGCACGATGCCATATTGCTTGGCGGAGACCCAACTCCCGTATCATCAACATAAATTCGCTTCACACCTGAGCAACAGAAGCCATATTGGCAGTCAGCTTGCGTTGTATTGTGAGTGTTTGTGAATGCTCACAACTAATGAGCCATGATATGCATGTGCACATGTGGCATGTACACTCACACTCAAGAACACACACAAGCTTGTGCGCACACACACACACACACACACACACACACACAAAGCGTTCGCTTGACAGATGGCCTCAAAGGGAAATTTACCTAATAATGGATACTGGCAAACAACATGCAACAATTGGATGCAGCAACAATTGCCCCAGAAAAAAAAGTTGAAACAGAAACTTCTTAAAAGTTGTCAGGAAACTATTTGAATTGCTAAACAAGTCATCAGCTTCTAAAAGCATCAATATTTGTGTGACCACATTACTTTTAGAGCCACATCCGATCTTTAACTTACAGTTAGCAGTGATATGAATTGAGTAAACATGTTTAATCGCCTGCTGTCAGCTATAGAGCTCCAATCTCTTCTGCAATCCTGCTGGCTTTAAGCTTCAGGTCCCGAATGGATATGACAGGAAAGTAATTAAACAACGTTGCTGCAATTTTTTTTATCCCTAGACACTTCCAGTAACTAAATTATAAAATCAAACCAAAGGGGTTTGTGAAAAGATAAATATTAGCCGTATCATTTTCAGTGTTGTGCTTAGTCAGAAGTCCCACAGCTTGTCTTACCTGCTTATGTTGAACGCAGTGCCTCCAGCTTTGAGGAGGAGAATAACAGCATAAAACGGAGAGAGTAGCTCCAGGGACCAAGATACTTGAGGAATTTTCTCTCAGCTGTCACTCTGTCCATGAAAGGTTATGTCCTCACTTGTGTATATCAAGCTCACAGCTCACTGGAGAACTGTGTCCACCCGTGGCAGAATATGATGAGGAGGCTGATAAGGAATAAAGTGGCAGAAAGGGAGCACAGCCTTCTGCACTCTGCCATGCTCTAGTTGCTCTTTAGTGTTGTGATCCACTCAGTGTTATGACTCTTTCTTCCTTCATCCCTCTCTCTCTTTCCGTCTCCTCTCGACGTCCCTCCCTCCTTTTCCATATCTGCAGCTCTTTTTTAACCATCAGAGTAAATCTGTGAACCACGGTTGGCGATAGATGTGCTGCATTTGCATCCTTTCTTCGCTCTTAAAGGATGTTGTCCTCAAAATGAAATTTCTGTTGTCGTTTTCTCACTATCATGGATGGGAAAATGTTATTGATCAAAACTTACTGATCATACTGATCATTTCTCCTGACAGCTGCCATGTTCTATCAGCTGTTACAAAAGTGTGCAAAAGTCTGAAAACGATTCCGTTTGATTTCACTCACGTACTAAAATGTTTCTCGCACTGCACATAGGCTACCAGTGTTGGGGAGTAACTAGTTACATGTAACAGAATTACGTTATTTAATTCCAAACCAAATTTGTTCTTTCCCAAATTGACTGCTTTTAAAAAATGAGACATCACAGTGTCTCAGGAGTTTTGGACACAGAATAAGACATGTGCTCATTCGATAACTGTTTTATCTTCTATTTGGGTTCATGTATATGCTTGCCTGTTTTTTTTTTTCCAAGGCATTGTTAGATGCCAGTGTTTCCTGTCATAGCTACGCATATATGATTTCAAAAACAGTAACTATTAAAGTATTTCTAATGATTGTAAATCAGTATTTAACCTCAGAGTGACCACAAAGTAAAAAGAGGTCCTAAATGCTGATTTTGTGGTGGCTGTGCTTTAAAACTAAATTATTAAAATCTTAATTCAAGTGATGGAGGATTATAAAAGTCTGAAAGCAATCAGCGTTGAGTACTACTGTAAGGTTAAACCTGCCTGTTTCAAAATGATTAACAGTTGAATACATTAATTAGAAATTTAGAAAAGGAATCAAATGTAATCAGTTACATTACTTTAAAAGGAGAAGTTTACTTCCAGAACAAAAATTGATGCATAATTTACTCACTCCATTGTCATCCAAGATGTTCATGTCTTTCTTTCTTCATTCGACAAGAAATTATGCTTCTTGAGGAAAACATTTCAAGTTTTTTTTTTTTTTTTTTTTTTTTTTCGGTTCAAGACAGTTAGGGTATGCCAAAAAACCTTTTCTTCCCCAACTTCAAAATGTCCCTACATCGCTGCAGAAGTACCGACCTAGTCTTTACAAACTGAACATGCAAAAAAGATCAAACGCCCTTTACAAAAAAAAGGTTATAGGATGATTTTGAAGAAGAAAATGAGATGGGACATACCTTTTTCAACATACCTTAACTGTATTGACCTGGATTACACTCTGGGATTACGCATGCACATCCCAGAGAAGAGACAAGACGAGCATTGAAAAGACTGTTCTTCCTTGGCTGGGATAGTTTAGAGCCATTTGAAGCTGCATTTAAACTGCATTTTGGAAGTTCAAACTTAGGGCCACCATTGAAGTCCACTATATGGAGATAGTTCTTGAAATGTTATCCTCAAGAAACATAATCATCCCTTTACAGCTGAAGAAAGAAAGACATGAACATCTTGGATGACAAAGGGGTGAGTGCATTATCTGTAAATTTTTGTTCTGGAAGCGAACTTCTCGTTTAATAAAGTAATTGAAATAGTTACATTAGCCTACTTACTGCATTTTAAACAGGGTAACTTGTAATGAGTAACCTATTACATTTCCAAAGTAACATTCCCAACACTGTAGGCTACTCTGTACTACAGGTAAAGACTATTCTGCTCATCCATTCTCTCATTCTCTCTACACATACTGTATATCTTCAAATTTGGGGACATTTTTAATTTTTAATATATTTTTAAACAAACTATTCTTTCTTTCTTTCTTTCTACATTCAAATATATAAAATATGTGTGAAATTTCTTGCACAAGGCACTAAATCCTGATTTCATTGCACATCTGCTGTATTTTTACATTTGAGTGTTTATTAAAAGAACTGAGCAAAGAGATTGACTACTTACTGTACTCTTTTTTAGAAGTTCCCTTACAGTTGTTGTGGTAGTTTGCTGTCGTACTTCCTTTTGAAAACACTGAAAGGAAATAAAGAACGCCTACATTAAAGTAATTTGAACATAATATGATATGGCAGTGTGCAGAACTTGTGTGTATATTATCCATAGCCCTGTTAAGTATATTCTTTTGCGCTGCGCGTGTAGAGCGCTCGAGGTGCACGTTTGGAAAGGAGGTACATTCGATCACAAACGTGTCTCATTAGCTTTTCTTCCAGTTGTTTAGCAAGATACTATGCGACTTCCAAAAACAACTCATCTTTTTTTTCTGAGAGGAGGGGGGTAACTACTCGAAATGTCACTCTTAAAGACAGCAAGCACTGATTGAATCGCTCTAGGACAGGCCTTCACGTCCAGGAAGATTTGTGTCACGCACGACCACGTATAATCACGTGATTCGTCTTGGAACCTAAGCTAATTTATTAAAGATCTTACCTGGAATTTAAATTACTGGATTTTTATTGGAGTTTTTTTGTAGATTTTAATATTTTAAAATAAAGAAATAAATATGAATGAAATACAATAGGCAGTATTTTAAAGTTTTATTCACAATCTTAACATATATAAATATGAATTTAGCTGCTATTATATGTGCATATTCTGTCTACTTTTATGGTGACTTTTTATTATTTATTTGTTTGTTTGTTTTTGTGCTTTACAGCATACTATCCACATTATGTATGAAGAGGAGCAGCAGGATACATTCTGCCTAAGATATCTTTTTATTGTCTCTGGAAGAAAGAAAATCATACTGATTGGAACAACATGAGAGTGAGTAAATGAACAAAACTGGATGAAATGTCCCTTTAAAATACGTTTTAGTTTAAACCGCTAATTATAAACTAACCTTGATTCGCTTATCCTTCAGTAACCCCAGAGTTGGGTACACTGCACTAAATTTATCATGGCTAATAACAGCTCTCTCAGCCTAACAAAGACCTTGATATGGTTTCTCTTTTGCCTGGCATATCTGATAAACAAATGCCATAATTATACAGTGACTGGCACTACAGCACATGAAACGACTGCTTTAGAAATGGGTCAGACAGCTTACTGTGCAATAATTTAGCGTTTAACTTCCTTTGGACTTGCTTGTTAAAATGGCTAGATGTTTCTGAGACGAGACAACTTAGAATTGCAAGATAATTGAATAATATTGTCAACATTGTCTGGACAAATAATGCATGTACACTTAACTTGCAATTGAGTGGGAATGATGCCAAAAATGGCTGACTTAATTTATAATCCAGCCTAAATGTTCATGAAGGTCAAAAAAATGGATTTATAATTATCACCCGGTTAAATCAACTGTGTTGTTGGCCACAGTTTACATTGTTCTAAAAGCCATTAAGAGATTTACTCAAATTAACTTTTTGCACAAAGCAGAATTAATCTCTTCATCCTCAGGATGTTCTTCCAGACAAACAACAACAACAAAAAAGCTCTCAAAATTCGCTCTATATTATGCATTCCTGTACAAAAAACAAATTATTACATCAAATTGTTGTTTATTTGACCATTTAGCCCTATGGTGTCTTCTCAGAGCCAGGGGAGAATTTACTGCAGGTAGATTGCAGAAAATTGTTTTTAAAGTGCCAAACATACTCAGCAGGGGAGGGCTTTTATTTATTTTACCTTATTTATATATTTGTTTAATGGGTGAATTTTCTTGTGTGCTGCAGTAGAGATCCATTACAGCATTGTCTAAATACTCACTTAACTTTCAAACACTGGACGTAAGTTGTATAAATTACAACTTACAGATGTAATTCATTTTCAATAAAGTAGTCTTGTGACTAATTTTCTTTAAGTTCCGTAAGCTTTTTTTGTTTATTTATTATCATTATTATTATTATTATTATTGTTTCAGAGAAATATTACTAAAGAACACTTACCATGGAATTTTACAAAAAAAAGTTCAATTGCATTTAAACATACTGTTCATTTCACAGAAATTAATGTGAAATTGATGCACAAAATATGAACATAGAAACTATTAAGTTATAAGCGAAATATGAAATAAATAAATACTAGAAATAATATATACTCTGTTATGAAAATGACAACATTTAAGGCTGCGTATTGTCACACCAATCATATAGAAGTCCCGTCAATTCCCATGATGCAACATCTAAATTGCCACAACATAGATAAAGTGCAAACATCAAGACGAGAAGAAACATATGGTGCTAGAACAAACCGTAAACAGTTAAAAATTGGTACATTTAATTTACACAGAAGCAAAGTAGCACAGGTCACAACTGTTGTTTGTAGTACAGCTTTCATCGTACGAGTATTGTTAGCATTCTGTAATTATATTTGCTTTCACATAAACTTTTGAACCAATTTGGGCATGTGAAGACAAAAGTCTTGACATGCACTTGTAATGAGGTTAGATGAGCTGATTGTGATAGCGTTTGTTGAATTATTCTGTGTGCAAGGGCAGCGTGACTCTCATCATCAGTGCACCTGTTTTTCAGAATCGCAACCATGAAACCGCTGTGTGAGAGCTTTGGGGTCAAAATAAATTAGCGGCAGTGATTCTGAAGCCTTGCAGAATGGCTGAGAGGGCTGTCAGATAGTCCAGATGGTGTTTTCAACGGAAGGTGTGCAGACAGAATCAACACACCATGCTTTTCAGAAATACCTGGAAGTGTGAGGCTGGTAACAAGCAATTTTAAAGGCTCCTGGAGAAAGATAAAAATATGAGACAATGCCAGTCAACAGCAGTCCCTACATGTGAGAGGAGAATAGCTCTGGAGAAAAAGATCCTATTAATTACAAAGCAATTGTATGGCGGATCCTATGGTTCTGCTTGAGTTTTGCGCCGTATCTGATGGAGGAACCTTAATATGTCGTGCTGGATGATAAAAATTGTAAATAGAACTGTACCCTGTACTATTCAATAGCAGTCAGCATGTGCTGGTCTGCAGGGGCTGCCTGAGGGAATGAGCAATTTCAGGCTCCAGAGCAGCGGTGTGGAGGGAGACCCGCTCATGTGCGCAGAATGTGGATGATATCTGTTGGAGAGACACACCATCTGATGTATCTGTATTGTATTTCCCTGTCCTAGATAGATGTAAATGTAGAGATAAACAGATAATATATATATAATATAAGTCCAGATATTTTCTTTTAATAGAAATAGTATTTTTTTTTTCAGACTCCTGTTTAGGTTCAGTACTTTAACTTTAATGGCAAAGAAAAGATTTCATTATATATATGTGACCCTGGACCACAAAACCAGTCATGAGTGTCAATTTTTTGAAGCTGAGATTTATACATCATCTGATAGGACATTATTTGGCCGAGATTCAACAATTTGGAAATCTGGAATATGAGGGTGCCAAAAAAAAAAAGTGAGAAAATCATCTTTAAAGTTGTCCAAATAATTTCTTAATGCATGTTACTAATCAAAAATTAAGTTTTGATGTATTTACGGTAGGAAATGTACAAAATATCTTCATGGAACATGATCTTTACTTAATTTCCTGATGATTTTTGGCATAAAATAAAAATCGATAATTTTGACCCATACAAGGTATTCTTGGCTATTGCTACCGTACTATTTAAGACTATTCAAGTTTTGTGGTCCAGGTTCACATACATTTGCAAAAATGGGTAACTCCATTTTTAACAATTTTCAAAAAATCTTGGATTTTCATTGTGCATTCCAATTAATCTCAATCAAACTGCTGCTGGGTTATTTTGATTAAGTAAAAACAACTAAAAATGATATATGAACTAATTAAATCGTAATTAATAATTAATTAATTGATTTCATTTTTATTTTTACTCATTTGTATTTATCTATTTTTACTAACTAATTTATTTACTGTATATGCTACCATTCCAAAATGTGGGATTTGAGATTTTTTTTTTTTTCTTTGGAATATATGCAGGCTTGTCAAAGCTACATTTATTTGATCATAAATAAATAAATAAATAAATAAATAAATAATAATAATAATATTAATAATAATAATTATTATTATGTACAATATTATTAAAGTTTAAAATAAAATATGTAATAATAAAATAAATGTAATTTATTCCTGTGATGGCAAAGCCGAATTTTCTAATATGTTGATTTGGAGCTCAATAAATGTTTCATATGAGCATTTTCCTAAATGGTTGTACTGCTTAATATTTTTTGTGGAAACCAATAGTGATACTTATTATTATTATTTTTTTTTTATTATTATTATTTTCAGGATGTTTTGGTGAATATAAAGTATAAAAGCTCAGCCAAAAAACAGACAAACAAATAAATAAATAAATAAATACAATTGGCTCAAAAATACATTAACCCTTTAACTGTCACTCCCATTTTTGAACACAGACATAAAAATGCACTATCCAGACTTAACTGAATGAAAACCTTTTGTAATATGATTCTGATGTACATTTTCCATGGTAATGCAATGTCTGAGTTGAAAATGCCTTACAAAGGATGAATTTTGAGATTTTAAGTTTGGAACTGATATATAATTTCTTATGATTTCTAAAGTGTGATAGGGAAAAAGGCAACAAAGAAAGTCTTTTGTGACAAAGGTCAGAACTCATGTTATGATGTAGATTTTTTAAGTTGCACTCTTGACATATATTAATCTATTACTTTCCCTACATAATTTGCAACACAAAAATATGGTAAAATATCTATTTAGGAGTCTTAGACCTTTCCAACGATGTATAGTTTGTCATGATTAGTTTAGGATTTATTTGTAAATCCTAAATTTATTTGAGAGCAATCTTTTTTCCTGTGAACATGCAAGACATTCGATTCATTATGCTGTAAATAAATAAATAAATACAACTGGCTCAAAAATACATTAAGGAAATAAATAAATAAATATGTAAACAAATAAGTGAAAAAAAAAATTCTCTCTCTTTCTCTCTCTCCCTTTCTCCCTCACTCACTCTCACTCTCTCTATAGGAGTACAAGTGACAGCTGCTTGCAGCTACTTCCAGCTGCAGGTATACCTGAACGCTAACATCTTTGGACTGAACCCTAGGCATTTTTGCCTCTGTGGCAGTGAATGTTTCATCATTTATACCTGATTTCCTTAAATTCCTTTCTTTCAAATGGCAGAATACATGCAAGGGGCACGCATAATTGCAGCGATGTGATTAGTGTGCTTTTTAGAGCTGTGCAAATGAAGATGAATGTGCGTTTCTCTAGCGCGAATGCCAAACTAAAACGGAAGGGGATACAGGGTTAAGAGCAAGGTGAGTGGCAGTACTCTGAGAGGAAACAGCCTAATGATGACAGTAAGAAATGGGCCACACTCACAGTGGGGAAGTGGAGGAGACAACCAGTTTACAGCTCACACACGTCAAACATGAGACAGATTGACGTGCACCGGTGTAAGTTACTGGTGTAAGACATTCTTTCCAAGGACATCATTGTGTGAAGAAGCAGAGTGGCAGATAAGAATCCTGTCAAACCACTACAGCAAGAAGATTTTAATTGGTTTGTTGACTCAACTAACTCTCCCTCAAAGGTATATGAGACCCTTATCAGTGACGGAGCGTCTTGTTATATCTTCTAAAATAGTCCAGGCACCTGAAAATGACTGTTATGACAGCAACCAAAAATCAGGGGAATACTGATATTTAAAGAAGTGTAAAAAAAAAAAAAAAAACTGAAGAAATTAGTGTGAGTGTGTGCTTGGATGCAGATGGCCGAGACACTATGATTGACACAAGACGTTAAATCACTGAGATTGATATATAACGGCGTGTCTATTTATGACTGCCATTATCCGACCTAGGGAATATTGACCATGACAATCACAGACTTTCTACCACTGAAGTGAAATGAGAACCTTGACCTCAACCTTTCAGACAAAGACCACTTTGTCATTTCTTGTTACTGTTGTCATGGCCACCATGGCTTTGGGGGGCTTTGTTTCGCCACTGAATGGTCCATAAATCTAGCGAGCGAGGAGGGTTGCTGGTTCGGTGGGCTCCGGTGGAGATGAGGAATAGCGCCCCTGAGATTGATGGAAAGGAACTTGATTAGGGGACAAGAGGTGATTAAAAAGCTTGCGGAGAAATGAAAAGGACTCCCAGGGGAAGTGGACGGAGGACTCTGAGCTTTGGTATTATTAAGCAATATATTTGTCTTCTCATGTGCAAGTAGAAATGTGCTAGCCTCTTCAATATGCTAATGCCGTCTCATAATCAAATGCAAAATATGAGTATTTTCGGCAGCGGAAATATTGTTTTCATGATTCTCTGCATTCGCATGCGTGCAGCAAACATGCTGACGTATTCTGAATACAGAAAAGAGCAAAGAATAGCGAGGGTCCTTCAGCCTTTAAGGATATGACTTGGGATTACTCGCGCATGACCAGTCTAATCTCTAATAACCTACTGCGCTCTCTATAGTGTGAGGTTGTGTGCATATGGTAAAATTGAAGGGATTTGGGGCCCAATCTGGAGTGTGCTCTACCTGAAAGAAATGCATTTGATGTTTACGTTTGCAGATGCATATTATTTCCTTCCTCACCACATTGCTTAACGGGATAGTTCACCTAAAAATGAAAATTCTGTCTTCATTTACTCACTGCTATGTCATTTCAGACTCTTTCAGCTGTTTTTGCTCATATAGTGAAAGTTTATGGGGTCCAAAACATTTGCAAATCATTGACTTTCATTTAAAAAAAAAAAAAAAAAAAAAAAAAAAGAACTGTCCCTTTAAGCATATTCTGGCATCTGGCCAAACATGCTGCTCTCTTTATAAGGAAAATCAGAGTCAGTTGCATAGAATAATTTAATGCTTTGACCAGCTTCCCAAAACACTTTCTCCCTATTAAAGAAAAACGGCCTGATTTTGTGATGGTGATGAGTCTGCTGGTCCATTTTACCCTTCTAACATCAAATAAAATACTGAACAGTAGGGAATAGAGTGCTTTTGCTGTTTGATCATGCCTTTTTTTAGTTTTTAGGTGTGTTGATGCCCTCTGGGGGAAAAACAACACATTGTTTAAATCTGCAGGCTTGAGGCTTACAGTGAGGCTTAAAATAAATTGAGCAACACTTGCTTTGAATGTAGTTGGCACTAAATGTGTAATCATTACAGATACTGTAAATTGCAGAAAAAGTATGCAAAGTCGTGACATTTGATCACTATCCATGTTATTTTTCAACGTTTTTCAACCTATTTTCCTGTGAACATGCAAGACTTTCAATTCATTATGCTGTAAAAAAAAATAAAATAAATAAAAAAATAAAAAATAAAAAAATAATAATACTTAGTTGGTTTAACCTAAAAGAGTAAGTATCCTGGTTGCCTTAAATTTTGAGTTAATTAAATCTAATATTTTGAATGTCATATGTCTAACGTAATAACCTTATGACCCTGTATTCACGCAGCATTACAGTTGGTTGCCAGTGATGCAATAACTTTTTAAAGGTTTTGTTCCCCCAAAAATGAAAAATTAGCCCATTGTTTACTCACCCTCCAGGCATCCTAGGTGTGTATGACTTCATTCATTCAGATGAATGCAATCAGAGTTATATTAAAAATTAGCCCGGCACTTCCAAACTCTAACATGGCAATGGGCAGGTGTTTCTCTTCATCAGTCTAAAACAAGTCCAAAGTGCATCCATCCATAACAAAAAGTGCCACACATGGCTTTGGGGTGTGAAAAAAAGCCTCCTGTAGGGAATTAATGCATTTTTGTGAGAAAAAATATCCATATCTATAACATAATAATCACTTTAATCTAGCTTGCAAAAACAGGAAGCAGCTCCGGGTGGATGACGTAATACGTTGGCGTTATTCACGCCCTGGAACTATGTGAGGCACTTTTTATTATGGATCAATGCACTTTATTGGACTTGTTTTGGACTGATGAAGAGAAACATCCACCCATTGCCATGCTAGAGCTGGGAAGTGCCAGGATAATTTTTAATATAACTCAAATTGCATTTGTCTGAAAGAACGAAGTCATATACACCTACTATGACCTTCAGAACTTAATGTGAACTTAGATTATGTCAGCAATATCAAATGTAGGAGGAGGAGCTCGTTTCGGGTTTATAAAATGCTGTAAAGTTTAAAGACGTTCATTTTTTTAAAATTCCCACCATTCTAAATCCATACAGTTGTGCGTTTCACTCTGTCTCACGCTCTGTTTGAACAGTCTCTAATGCAGCACTGCGCTCAAATGATATTAAACCCCACATTTTCTGTCATTCGCTAGCTACGTTCAGCTCAGTACCGCATGGGAGAATATTTATTATAATATTTATGTGTAAAATACTGTGGAACCACAAGTATTTTGAGGCTTCAGAATGCCGCGAAAGTAACACTGGCAAACAAATAACTAGAAAATATGACACTTTAAACCACACTTGTACTCCTCTTAGACAACATAAATAATTTTACACATATTAAACCAATAAAATCAAATATTTACTTACCAAATCTGTACATTTCCAAAGTTTGTGGAGAAGCTCACCAAGCTGGCTGATGAACGTTTTCTGTTTGCAACAGTCTTTAGGATTTATCACGATAAGTGATATTGAGAATGTGATATAACTACTTCAACACTTTTTTTATTTATTTATTTATTTATTTTTAAGTTGATGGGGCAACGTGCAAAAAGTGAAGTATACTTTGGGCTCGAGACATTAGACAAACTTGAGACAGTAAGCAGTAAAACTACTTATGTTACAAACCAGTGTGTTTATGATAACACCTAGATAGTACACGTACGTCTGCAAGATGTTTGTTAAAGATTACTTGATCAAACATCTGACAGACGTCTGTAAGATGTCAGTTTTACATACATTCTAAATCATGAACATCTTAAAGACATCTATTTGACATCTGACTGGAAACGTCCCAAAGACATATTGCAATGAGCAAACACACTAAATAATATGTCTTGCAGATGTAAATGCAGACGTCATATAGACATCTCTGAGATGTATGTGTGCTATCAGGGTATTAAACTAAAACAATATTATAACAAATACCATTTTGTGACATCAAGCAGCATAATGGACTGTTTTTGTACAGCTAAAAATATCTAGAAGCAGCTGACACCAGAAGCCTTGCACATTTAAGGTAAAAAAGGCAGTATCTGCTCTTACATTAAAAATACGTTGAATAGACACAATACTTTTTCATGTTTTTATTGAACACAATGTCAGCATTCACAGTGACACGGTGAAAAAAATACATGAACCTTTGGATTTAATGGACTGGTTGACTATCGTTCGGCAACAATGACCTCCACTGAATGTTTCCTATAATTGCGGAGCAGAACTGCACAACAGTCAGAAGGAATTTTCCACCATTCTTCTTTACAAAACAGTTGCATTTCAGCAGTATTCTTGACTTGTCAGGTGAGTATTGCTCTCTGGAGGTCATGCCAAAGAATCTCAGTCTTGAAAACTGAAGAAGGTGCATTTTTCTCTACTGAAGATGTTCTGTCGTTGATTTACGCCATTATTTGTGTCGTTTTCTTGTTGCATCATCTCAACTTCTGTTGAGCTTAAACTGGTGGTCAAATGGCCTCTTCTGCAACTTGGGATTTTATTTGTTGTTTTCCAGCTGTCCAGACCCTGAGGCAGTAAAACAGAGCCAAAGCGTAGTTTTTTGTGTCTTTTCCCATACAACTCAACTTTGTTTTTTATTTGTCCAGAGAGAATTTCAAAGTACTGTATCACTGTGAAACAATCCAACATCAACAGTAGTGGCTTCCTGACTCATTTCATTCTTTTAACACTATTTGTTAGTGTCAGCAGAGATGTCAGCCAGGGATTTCCTCAAGTCTGACCATCTAAGTGAATCTGCGCTGTAATCTTGCAGTCATCTTGGCAGGACATAAACTGGCAGCAATGTTGAACTTTGGTGGACTGATGAACATCAAGCCATTTAGAGATACTTTAATCTTAAGTGATCTGAGCTCTCTTTTGTTCTAGCCAAGGAACTAACATCTCCAATCTTATTGATTGGACTCGAGGTTAGCTGACTCCTGACTCCAGTTAGCTGTTGGAGAAGTAGGGATTTACACACATTTTACACTGTGTGTTTGGTAAAGACATAAAAACATATTTTTTTGTTTGTTTAAGCTGAATGTGTTTGTGTATTATTGTGACTAAGAATCAATTGTATGACCAATACATGTGAAAATCAAGCTAAACACAAATAGTGCATATAGTTTTTACTGCAGCTATTTTCTGAAAGCATCTAGCGAGCATACACACACCTGTCATTATACAATGATCTGAAATAATTGTAGCGTGATGCAGCTGTGTATTTCTCCAGTAAACACATGAAGACAAGACTGCGCCCATCCAATTACTGAGAAATTCATTTTTATTGTCAATATCCTAACTGGGGGTAAGAGAGTATGAATCACATACTACAGTGCTTGGCAGCAACTAGGTGGAGATGGAGTATTACGCTTCCATCACTTAAATGAAACTGTTGCGCTATGATACAGGAATCAATATTAATTTCAGTAAAGAACAGAGGCTTCAAAATAAAGCTGCCTATCTGCACTCTCTGATTGGTTCTTTTTATAAAGCGAAATAACACTCACTCAGCAGGAGAGAAAAAGCTTTTCACTTCCTAACAAAAAGGCATCACTGTATGAAGGTAAAAATACAAATTTAAAAAAAAAAATAAAAGAAAGAAATAAAAAAATAAAACATGGTGTGCTTTTCAACGCTAACAAGCGATCATTTTTGTCAGGTTAAGAAAGACTCTTTTGTTCTGACACAATGAAGCAGACATGCATTGTTTGCTGCTATTGAGTCAATTTATGTTGCAGTATGGTTACAGTGATTTAATACAGTAGTAGAGCTGTGAGGGAACGGTATAGTCTGACTATAAGAAAGCAGTGTTTCTCAACCTTTTTGTCTTATGTTCCCCCAAAGTCCCATTTGTATGGCTCTTGCCAGTTCATTAACAACAAACCAAAAATGTTTTCTCCCAGTGAAATAGGAATGGGAAAACATGATTGTTAAAAAGGCTATCATTGCAATTATTCACGTTTGAACTAAAAACAGTTAACACTATGGTTGAAATATGGTCTCATCATCATCATCATCATTATCATCCTCATCATCATCATCATGTTTTGTCTTCTTCCTTTAATGAGACACCTGAGCTTGTTTGTCTCTTGCTTTTCTGTCAACAGTTTTGATAATCATGCAGAAATTTGTCTGTGAAAGACCTTAAAATGGCAGTTTTATTTTTAAATGAGATCCAGATGGGATGTCGACCAAAAGAGAAATCATTTGCAGTTTTTGTATGGAAGAAAATATGAAAAAATAAAGATGTATGGTATATAATTTATGACCAAACCAAATTAACTAAATTTAAATAAAATAAAAGGACTGAGTTCTAGTAAAATAAGTTTACACAATATCTTCTTCCAAATACTCTTTTTATCCATCATTACGTGTGTATTTTCTTTGTTTCTTTCTGCAAATGAAGAGGTTGTAGGATGTGACAGTGTCTGGGTAGAAACATGTTAGAGTTAGTGTGTCTCATCCATTTAAACGATTAGTTCACTTCCAGAATAAAAGTTTCTGGGTTATCCTGGGTTATTTTTTTTTACCCAAATGCTGGGTTGAGCCTTTTGGGTCAGTTTTTTGGGTTATTTTTTCAGTGTTTCGGTACCCAGCTCCTGGGTCAAATGTAACAACCCAGTGTTGGGTAGTTTTTAGTGTTACCCAGCTCCTGGGTCAGACATAACAACCCAATGTTTGGGTAGTTTTTGTATTACTCAGATCCTGGGTCAGACGTAACCCAGCGGTTGAGTTGTTTATCGCATGGATTTTGCGTCGAGAGAGCAGTTAAGTGCCATCGAATTGATGCATTTCTTCTGTAAAAACAGGTCTGTGTACATTTTATTTTATATATAAAATAATTATTTTGCTATATATTGTTCAATTTCATGGAGAGCAACATGCTGGCACGCGGTGTGAATCACCTAAGTGCCAGTCTTATCGCTTGATGGAAAAGCCTGATACTCTGCATAAAATAAACAATTTTATTCATAAAGATACAGAATACAAATACTTTGAATGTTAAAATATCTCTTCAGAGCTGTTTACTGTTTGTTTTTGGGTAGGTTGTGAAAGTAGTCACAGTATATTTCGGCTAACGCAGGGCGGCGGTCTTAGCCATGAACACTTCTCCACCAAACACGACTCCAGCTTGGGCACGAGAGCCAGCACCATTATGGGGGAAACAGAATAACAGAGACTGGTCGATTACACATGCATTACTTCTGTTTAATGTTTAATTTCATTAGCTGGATCAGCCCATTACACTGTAAAAAACAATTTGTTGAGTCAACTTAAAATAATTTGTAACCTGGCTGCCTTAAAATTTTAAGTTTAGTCAACTCAAAAAAAGTTTTAGTCTTCAGCTTTAAATGTTAAATTATACTAAGTGACAACTTAGATATTTAAGTTGAATCAACTTAAAATTTTAAGGCAGCTGGGTTACTTACCAATCTGTTAAGTTTAGCAAACACAAATATCTAAGTTGTTGCTTAGTACAACTTAACATTTCAAGTTGACTAAACTTATTTTAGTTGACTGAACTTAAAATTTTAAGGCAGCAGGGTAACATATTATTTTAAGCTGATTCAACAAATTGTGTTTTTTTATTTTTTACAGTGTAGCTGGGTTAAATTGACCCATTACCCAATTTGCTGGGTAAATTAACCCCAAATGTATTCTGTCCTATATTTTCCCAGCCCTTTGGTTAAAAACAACCCACATTTTTAAGGCAAGCATTCCAGAATTTTTCTCCATATAGTGGACTTCAAATGGGGATCAGCAGGTTGAAGGTCCAAACTGCAGTTTCAGTGCAGCTTCAAAGGACTCTACACAATCCCAGTCAAGGAATAAGGGTCTTATCTAGCAAAATGATCGGTCATTTTCTTAAAAAAAAAAAAAACAAAAAACACTTTTTAACCACAAATGTTCATCTTGCACTAGCTCAACTTGACACATCACATAGTTGGAAAGGTTACACGTGACGTAGGTGGAAGTACCGACCCAGTGTTTACAAAGAAAGTCAAAAAGGTAAAACAACTTTTGGATATTTTATGTTGGACAATTTTAAAGTTGGAGGAAAAAACTAGATGGACTTTTTCACCCTACCCTACCTTTTGAACCAAAGTCCACATACGGAAAACTAACCACGCATGACTTTACCATTGTAATTTCGTAATGTGTGAAGTTCGCAGAGCTAGTGCAAGATGAGCATTTATCCACTACTATATGGAGAAAAACATTGGGATATTTTCTTTGAAACCTTAATCTCTTTTCAACTGAAGAAAGGAAGACTTGAATATCTTGGATGACATAAGGGTGAGGAAATTTCCAGTATAGGTATACAAAAACAGTTACAAACCTTCCTCTGGAATCCCAACATTTATTCCTAGTTGAGAATTACTTTTATCTGTCTGATGATCTGAGGTGGCACATCAATGTGACATCATCAGTCTTAGAAATTAAACTGATAAATTTCAAAGTAATTTTCACTCACTTGTCAAAAACATGATGATGATTTTGATGTTTTACATGAGGTGGTATTAATAGATGTCCTGAATATTGGGATGAAGGTGGCAATGATGTGAATTATGCTCAATCAACACCCTTGCATCAAACCCACAGTTGTCAAAATACCCTGATGTGTTATAATCTGCAACACATACATTCACACAAAGGATGGTGTCATCTCCAGTCATTGCATCAAAGTTTCTTACAGCTTCTGTTTTATTGCGAACTTTAGATATGCATGCCAAACTGTTGCTGTGTATTCAGAGCAGCTCTGTGTTTGATAGCCTCTCCTTAGGCAGTAAAAAAAACATTTAGCACCATATTTAAAACTGTCCTCTGCTCATGCAGACTCATGATGTGTCGGTATATTGAGAACACTTCCAGACCGCCTTTTTTGTCTGAGAGAAGTGAGAGCGCGACAAGAAGAGAGGCTTACCTCTGAATCCCGGATGGTTGGGGAAGAAACTTTTTAGTGACATATTTAGAGCAATGAATGTGAGTGTGATTCAGCAGAGACTGAATCGTTTCCTTAGAATTCATAGGGCTTGCAGAAAACAATGCATTTGTAGTGCGGAAAAGGGAATTGGGGCCTTGTTATGGAGGAGGGAAGGAAAATATAGCCTCCAAAACACCCACGTGATGCAAGACAAATGTCTCTCATTTTTATTAACCATGACCTATATATTACTTAAAGGAATAGTTTATACAAAAAATAAAGATTTTGTCATTATTTTTACACCCTCATGATGATCCAAACCAGTATGATGGTCTTTCTCACATGGAAGACAAAAAGAGTGTTTTAGCAGAGACAAATTTAGCACTAATCATGAAGGACCATTAGTGGATGCAGACATTAAATATGCATGATCTATGAATAACCAAATGTTTTGTTTTATTACCAACAGTGTCATTCACTATCTAAAGCTTAAACTTTAAAATACTGATAATTCAAGTGAGTGTGTGCAACCAAGTGAAAACACTTGAGTACCTGGAAATTAGAGATGTTCCCAAATCCGAATACTATATTCTGAAAGGAAGAGCCCCTAAAGGGAATAAATACGAGATGAGTGGAAAATATATATATATTTCAGTGCCTTCTCTTGCAATTATACTGTTGGGTAATTATACTGTGTATAATTTGCAGGTCATTGAAATAACTTTTGAATGCATGCTGGCTTTTTACTTTCACTTTCAAGATTCACAATCACACGTACTCTGTGTACACTACTATTAGATGTTTGTTAGTGGTGCTCAGGATCTGCAAATCATTTGCCGTCATCCTACCAGTCAGTTTGCACAAAACAAACAAACAAATAAATATATATTATTTTCAATACCCTCTGTCTAAAACAACCAATTTGAAGAGGCGGTCAGTAAGACTTGTCAGTAATCCGCCAACATTAATGTGTGTTGGCAGTGTATGTACAAATCTACCCTATAATGATAAAAATCCATACAGTGGTTTTAAATTAATCTGTAAAAATAATATTCCCTTTTTCAAATCGATTGTCATTGTGGCGTCACACCGACAGAGGCCACTCCCACGATAGTTGATTGACATGAGCGTTTTACCTCAGATCAGCTGTAACAGTCCGCCCTCTTTGTTTCGATGCCGAAGCAGGGATGTAAGTTAGACAAGAATATCTCAGATTGAACGACTGAGGTGTTGTGTTGCTGGATGTAATAATGAACATAGTGGTCGTCAATTACTTCCGACATCTGAGCAGCTGAAGATGCAGTAGATTACGTTTGTTTGTGAAGGGAATGCACCTCCCGATCTACATATATCCATCCGTGTTCGCGTGAATCATTCATGATCCAGCTTCACTTACAGCACAAGTGAGTATAAGGTTTTTTTTTATGAATCTTTGCAATCGCCTTTCCTAATAAAGTTTAAAGAAGTTTAGCGGCTAAACTCGGCTAAATGCAGCTAAAGTAAACAGGCTCGTCTTTCCACAGAGAAGAGAGGGGTGGGGCGAGCAGAGCTTATTTGTATTTAAAGCAGCCTCGACCAGAATGAGATGATATTTGCAGAGCTGATTTTGGCAAGGTAAAAAGGGTGTTGTTTTACACAACTATTGAGAATTTTTAACCAAAGTATATTATAGACTTAATTAATTAATTAATTAATTAATTAAGACCTTAAAGAATCATATCAACTTGTGGAAAATGGGCATCCGATGACCCCTTTAAGCTATGAAACTCGCAGGATGTTTTAAAGACCTCTTATATGCTAGATTTATCATGTCATGATCTCTTTAATGTACTTCCGCTTACAAATGGCTAATCATGTCCCTTCAGTGGCTTTGTAGAATGTTTTCCGTGCCTTTCCGAATACGGATTCAGTATTCGGGCACATCCCTACTGAAAATACTAAAGCTACAAATTCTTCATTACTTTTCAAGGCATTGTTCAAATTCCCTCTAGACTCGAGCTCTGAGGATCATATCACTCCTGGTGATTTATTGAAAGAAAAGCAGACATCTCTGAGCATGTTTTGATTTCTTCAGTTTGAAATAAAAAGGAACAATACATGTTTATAAACCACTAGTTAACTAGTGAAGTAATTGTTTCCCAAAATGAATGATCTAATGAATAAAACAAAATATTTTGCGATTATTAAATAATCTGATTATTTATTTATCTGTGACTTTTCTTGCAATTCTGAATCAAAAATGTCTTAACTGCGAGATGTAAACTCTGAGCTTACAGTACATCTCACAATTCACATTTTTTCTATGAACTCTACATTTACATTCCGCAGTTTTGTTCCATCACAGAATAAATAATTAAAAAGGTAATTTTGATTCCTTTTTTTCCCCTCACAATTCTGACATTTTTTTCTCAGAATTCTAAGTTTACATCTCGTAATTTTGAATCATATGGGTTTGGAACAACAACAGGATTTTTTTTTTAAACTTACGCCCCATGAGGCCTTGCATCAAAAGTGGGAGCGTCTTCCGGCTCGTAGTAAACAAGTGGGACGTGACTCATTCATTTAATGAGTAGTAGTGATGGGCAAATGAAGCCTTGTGAATCACCGACATTTTCCTATGACTGTTTCGGGAAAATATTCAAAGCTTCGAGTGTGTTGAAAACAGCGCAATCTGGTGGTTAGTAAAAAAGAAAGCAGCCAAAAGCCTGTGAAAGAAACACCGTCGGACGAAACATTCATAAATTCCACAGATCTATTCATGTTACATTCACAAATATAAGTCTAAAAGTGTGTGTTTGTTTGTTGAATTTCTGTCTCTGATAAATTTATTTACCCATTAAACTGCGCTATTAAATGCTCATATGAATATCTATATGATGTAATAGAAAAATAATGTACACATTAAGTGCATATGGCAAATATTTAATTTTCCTGAAATAATTTGGATTTTTCATATTACTTGTATAACTAGGTATTTTAAAATATACACGAATAAGTAAGATCTGGGGGTTCGAACTGGGGAGAGAAAACGAAGCTTTGTTTGTCACTAGTTTCGTGATTTCTACGTTAACAACACAAGCCTAGAATCAAGGCACCATCTGGCACACCTCTTAACACAAGCTCCAATGCCTCAGTGTCACATCACTAGTTAACAATCGTTCAAGATTTAGCGATCCAAACTTGCTAATGATGTGGGATCACAGCTTCGAACAGCATGTAACGAGCACCGTAACGACATCTCTCATAAAGGTTTGCAACTTTACAAAGTAAACAATGATCCTCTCGCTAATTAGCACACAAAATACCATTGGTATACTACTACTGCTGTCTCACCGGAAGTTGTACCCACGTTCTTTTTTACAGTAGCGCCCCTCAGAAACAGGTGGATAGTTCCATTGACCCCGGTAAAACAGATTCGTTTTGAACATTGCTTAAGTATTAATTTGGAAAGTGATTCGTGGGTTGACATTGCAGGGTAACCTGTTTAAAACGATTCCCTCTAATTAGAGAGGCGTGGAATGTCTTTCTCAGTATTCTGGTGTAGGTCAGCAATCAGCAAAGACCTCTTCAGACAGCACGCAGCCTGTGCTTCTCCTGCAGAAAGCATTTTATCTCAGAACAGACATGCTGTTGTGCTTGATTTTGCATTCTTTTTTGAAGTAGCGCCTGACTCAGCTGGAGTTTACATGTTTGATGTGGTTTTGGTGTGATATGGAATTGAACAGAAGGGATTTCTTTGTGAGTCTTTACAATGGTCCTCGACTGCATGTAGTAAAAAGAAGAAAGTTCAGTGCTTTGAAGTCTAAGGCAACTGCGTCTATGAGTTTTATGAAGGATAAATCATTTGGCAGGCAAGGACACTGTGTTGGTTGGAAATTTAACACTATTTATTTTTTTTTTTTTTTTTTTTTAACTCTGCTCTGCTGCTAGTGCTGATGCTTAAAAGACACTCTGATGACAATGAACTTTCTGCAAGCTTGTGTTCACTACACGCACAAAAAATGATAATAATAAAATAACTTTTTAACTGTGTGTGCTTCTCGGTAAAGTACACTATTCATTTCCCTAATATCGAGACAGCGGCAATAATCAATACCTTAGCAGACGGACAATTCAAAAAGATGTTGATAAGAGACAATTACTCATGACCTTCCTGGAGCAAGACCTGTCAAAAGCTAAAATCATCCTTGTTTTATTGTATTAAGGGTGTGACTTTATGGCACAATTAAAGTTCAGTGTTATCTGGCTCATTACAATAAGACTTAGAACTTGACATTTAGAATCTACTTGACATTTCTAAGTGCATTAACAGGTTTTAAAACTGAAGGTAAGTCATATTTCTCAGTACTTGGTAGGAGAAGATGTCTTCTTTGGATTGCGATAGCACAAAAATAGTCTCTAATGATAAAAAGGAAAGGAATTGAAAAGTGCAAATGTTTTTATGAAAGATACATCTTCTTTGATCAACCACTTGATTATGGACAGGAAGAAAAAAATGCAGATGTAGCCTGAAGAAAAAATAAGTAATTTCCTTGTTTTGGTGTTTTTGTCTCTTGATGCAGGTTATAAATAAAGCAATGTATTTCTTCTATTTATTAGCATACTGGTGAGTCGAATGGTTGAAACTGGCAATGAAAGAATAAGGTGTGCAAAAAAAACAACAACAACAAAAAAACACACCACATGTTAACAACACATTTATTTCAGCACCCATATTAACAGGTTACTGCATTCACGCTGCCTACTTAAGCAGCACAGTTAGAGTTTCAACACTGAGCCTATTTTTGCCACGTAGCACATTGAACAAACAATTATCAACATGTTTATCAACATAAACCTGAAATTCTAAAGCAAACTACTTACCTATTGTTTGCGGATGTCAAATGTATCTGCTAGGCTTGATTCAAGCACACATTAAAAGGCACATAAACAGTCCTTATTTAAATCCTAATGATTTAAGCAGTTTATCGTCACTTTGAGGTTTGGGTTCCACATGAATTAGATTCCATTAAAATAGTGTTTGTGATAGTTTTCAGCCACACTAAATATTTTATTGGATATTTGAATAATTATTTGTAATATAAAAACACAATTTGTAATTAATGTAATTTATTTAAAAACACTGGGTAGTTTTATTCAACTCAACAATTGCTTAAAATGAACCCAAAATAGGTTAAGTCTGATTAAAAATCAGACACATAATTACTAGAGGCATCAGCAATAATCAAAAGGTGAACATTTATTAATAAGTGTTTTAAAAATGTGTTATTTATTCAACTTATTAATAAATGTTCATTTATTAAGCAGAATAAATGTTAATTTACAACCTATTTTGGGTTCATGTTGGTTCAATAGTCATTTTTAAGCAATATTTGAGTTAAATAAAACTACCCAGAAGGCTGGGTTAAATATTTAACCCAACCACTGGGTTGAAACATCCCAGTCGCTGAGTTTGTCCATATTTCACGAAGCGCCAAGTTGCTTTAACCCAGCATTTTTTAGAGTGTACACTACCATTCATAGTTTGGGGTCTTTTTTTAAGACTTTTATGAAGAAATTAATATTTGTATTCAGCAAGGACACATTAAGTAGAGCAAAATCGACAATGATGAGGTTTATAATGTTACAAAAGGTTTCTGTTTCAAATAAATGCTGTTTTTTTTATCTTTCTATTTGTCAAAATGTTTTAGAAAAAAATATACAGTTCTCATAAAAAATATTAAGCAGCACAACTGCTTTTAACATTGATAATAAGTAACATTCCTAATGATCAAACCAGCATATTAGAATGATTTCATGTGACTCTGAAGACTGGAGTAAAGATGCTGAAAATTTAGCTTTGCCATCTCAAGAATAAATTGCATTTTCAAATATATTAAAATAGTAAAAGATATTAATAATATTTCACAATATTAACACAATGTACTGTATCTTCAAATAAATGCAGCCTTGGTAAGCATAAGAGACTTCTTAAAAAAAAAAAAAAAAAAACATTAGTAGTGCAAAAATATGTACCGCTATGTACGTTTCGTGACATATTTGATGTGAAATATCCACTGAGTGGCGCTAAAAGAGTGTAAAAGATGAACATACATATAGTACATTTTACATGATGTTGCTTTTGTATGTGTCACCGCAGTTCTGACTTGAAATGTCAATTGAGTGGCGCTATAACTTTAATGCTCCATGACGTTTTAAAACATTGTACCATCTGCACTACACATAAACCTGTGCAACAGTATGAACAAAAGCAAATGTGACGTAAAAATGCAAGTACGAGTCCTCTTAGCTAGTTTTTCACTCTCTCATCTTTCAGCTCTTACATTGTGAGTCATGTTTTTCACAGGATTCGTACCCAAGGATTGCACATCCTAAGTCCAATTCCATGCTGGCGTAGCTACCGAGCAAGTTTGTTATGTTTGGAAAGCGAAAAACATGGAGCTGTGGCTAGAAGGGATACAGCTATGGCCAGAAACTAACAATAAATTACATTTTCGATCTATAAGATTGTGTTTTAATAACCTCTGCACCTGCCCCAATCTTAAACCTACCCCTTACAATATTGCAAAAACAGTAATTACTGAGCTATTATCATAACTGAAACATAACTAAAACGATTAGATAACGCTTTAGATTACAACCCGCAAAGAACTACATAAGTAAACTGAATTTACGGTGTATGTTTCTGTAATTATAGTGTACCTATAAAGAACGTACATGTAGGTATAAGAGAACAAAATGTTATATTTGGGTAATAAGGGGATAACAAACCAGATATTCAACCTGCAAAGAACTACATAAGTATACTGAATTTACGGTGTACGTTTCTGTAATTATAGCGTACTTATTAAAGAACGTACATGAAGGTATACGGGAACAATACGTTACGTTTTGGTAATAGAGAGTAACAACCAGATATACAACCTGCAAAGAACTGCGTAAGTAAACTGAAGTTACAGTGAATGTTTCGTATTTATATTGCACCTACGTGTAAGTATAAGGGAACAATAGGTTACGTTTGGGTAATAAGGGGGTAGCAAACAGATATGCAAATAATTTATAATGGATTAATTTAAAAAAACCTTAACAGGTACCTGTTCTATTAAATCGTAAGTTTGGTGTATCTATACGTAAGCTTTTTAAAATTACTGGGAAAATATACTCTTGTTCCATGTAGTTACAGGGTAATTGACTCTATGCACGATCACTTCCGCGTTTGGTCTCAGTCCGCTCAGTTACATCCGGTGCAGCACCGGAAGCCGTTTTTGCTATTGGTTATAACTGTGTGAAACTGGAGCAGGAGAGGATGACATACTTCACTCGCTGTTTACAAGAGCTTCCCTGCATAAATGTAAATGACGTTAATCGTATCGTGAGGCAATCAGCTCAGCAGCGAGAAAGGGAAGGGCTTCAAATGATATATTTAGAGTTACATCGACAATTTTGAGGGCGAGTATTCTCATGCTATAATGTTATACGAATATCGATTCTAGCCATCTTCGTTTCTCACAGTTTATGTCTTTGCATGTATGTATGTATTTATTTATTTATATATCTATCTAGTTACATTTTATGTACATTGCATCTTATGTGATTTTTTTTTTTATTAATATACATTATGGGTTGTACTTTATGAACGTTACTAACTATAAATAATATCTCAGTTTTTAGTAAGGCTCAGGTGACAGGAGAGATCTGCGTGAGGGCGACATGTTTCAGGGCGATGAGGAAGTCAGAGAAGCCGCATAGTTTGGGAGTAGGAGGACTTCAGTCAAGACAATCAAGACTTTAGCTAAGCAAAGTTAAGGTTTTAAATAGAGATGCACCGATCGACTTGTGTTGTGCCAGATGTTGCTTGTGCAGCCACATCAGAACTGTTTTGTGTCTCCGTGCAACACAGCGTTTCGTTACTGAATAAATCCACGCTTTTTAACGAATCAAATGAGTCAGTGATTCAGTAATCCATTCATAAAGGCAGTTGTTGCCTCGTTTCTGAATGAATCACCTGTTTGAACGAATCTGTTGAACTCACGTATTTAAACAGCCTTTTGCTGCCACCTGCTGGTTTGTTTTCAATTTATTTTCATTTCAATGCCTACAGGTGTAGAAAACACACACACCAAAATAATAATAATAATAATAAACGAACACAAATAATCATTTAATATTGTATTTACACAACATCACCGTACATGAAAAGTTTAACACTGCATCAAAGTTATTTAAATTTGCATTTCTACATTATAAATGTTCAGTTATATTTATGTTTACATTACTGCATTGCATCTGTTCAAAGTTATATATAGTTACATGTTTACAGTATTGTATTGAAACTATTTATTACATTTAAAAGTTTACATTCCTGCAGTGCAGACAACATTGTATAAAATATACGTTTATATTATTTATTACGAAAATAAATCTAAAATCATCAATCTTCAACAAATGTTTTCCTGTCTTTAATCCTTTGCCCAAGCTTTCACTAATGGGCCATTCTGGTAATTACTATAATGTATAACTATATAATACTATATTGTAATACTTAAATTATAAATCGCTGTCAAATTAATCTTATGAAAGAGTTTTGCCGCTAGTATATTTCGCTATAGAATGCGCTATGCGGAAGTAAATGGGCTGGCCGAGATTCTACCGGAAATACGTCAGCAGCGTTCGTGCATAAGGTCTATTGTGCCCTCTGCGGGCTGTAAATTAAAGTGGCGACTGTTCCCCTCTTGTTCAACGAAGTTACAGGGTAGCTACAATACATATAACAACGCGACGTAAAATGTGGTTCTACAAAATGTACATTTATTTACATTTTTACAAACATTAAATGTACAATACTAACATATTTACATCATCTAAACATTTAACGTTTACTTAATATGAAATTATAACATTTCATTCTGTTCTGTGTGATTTCTGTTGCCAGCTCGTTTCCAAGAATAGGTCTACATAATGTTATCATGACTACACGTTAAACCCTTAAAATAAATAATATTTCTGCAATCGTTTAATCATTCATGTAATATTAACTTCGTTTGCCGTGGTGGAACACAAAGGCGTTTTCTCTAACATGCTGTGACTAACAACAGAACCATAAAATACACCGAACACGCATCATAATTACAAATTAAACCATTTTATTTGTGTGCTGTAACCCAGATCTTCAGAATCCATACGATTCGCGAGGACCAGAACCGAATTCAAGGCTTCGTCCGGCGATCTTCATCTCCATCTCTAGCAGCGAGTCCAGCAGCAACAGCCATAAACCCGCGCTAAAGTGCATTTTGCGACAGGAAAATCGGACGTTCATTGGCTCTCGCCTGCATTCATCACAGATTACGACATGCCGTGTTTCTGGTGAGATGTGTTGGATTGACGCGCGGGCGCCTTCGAGGAGTGGATCAAGACAATAATCTGGATAATATTTTCAGCGATTAACAATTAAAATTCTGCTCTCATCCTACTGCACCTCAAACCTACCGTATTCCGCCAGAGAGGACTGCGGCTGCAAACGCATCGTTATTTGGATTACTTTTTGTATGGCTGTTGACATTTTTGCAATAAATACATGATTGTGATTGCACTTTCCTGTTTTTTTATATTTTTATTACTGTTCAGTCATAGTTAACGTTAGGTTTAGAGGTAGAAGTGGGATTAGCGACTATAAAAAATATTTTTAGATACATTTTCAGATTGTGTGTTTATGTATTGTACCTACCCTGTAACTTCCTTGAACAAGGGGGTAACAATCGCCACTTTAATTTACAACCCGCAGAGGGCACACTTACGCTGTAACTACATGGAACAAGAGTATATTTTCCCAGTAATTTTAAAAAGCTTACGTATACGATTTAATAGAACAGGTACCTGTTAATTTTTTTTTTAAAAATTAATCCATTATAAATTATTTGTATATCTGTTTTCTACCCCGTTATTACCCAAACGTAACATATTGCTCCCTTATACTTACACGTAGGTACAATATAAATACGAAACATACACTGTAACTTCCGTTTACTTGCGCAGTTCTTTGCAGGTTGCATATCTGGTTGTTACCCTCGAATTACCAAAACGTAACATAGCCTATTGTTCTCTTATACCTACACATACGTACTAATAGGTACACTATAATTACAGAAACGTACACCGTAAATTCAGTATACTTATGTAGTTCTTTGCAGGTTGAATATCTGGTTTGTTATCCCCTTATTACCCAAATATAACATATTGTTCCCTTATACCTACATGTACGTTCTTTATAGATACACTATAATTACAGAAACATACACCGTAAATTCAGTATACTTACGTAGTTCTTTGCGGGTTGTAATCTAAAGCGTTACCAACGATTACAATTGCTTGCTCTTTTACCGCCTCTTGTGCTCATTTATGTTGGAAACTGCAGTGAAATTGGTACGTATTTCACATCTTACGAAAAAGTTCCCACAGATATGTTTTCGTCATGAGATCAGGTTGATATAAATTGTGTAACAGGCCTAACTGGGTGATAAAATGTGAACCTAGGTAGGAAGAAACAAAGAGCATTTATCACAAACATAACTTTATTGTCCAAACTTTCCATTTGAGTTTGTTATAGACACAGGTTCATACAATATAGTCAATAATGGATAAGAGATTCTTCCATATTGTCTTTTGATAACTGACAAAGAGGTCTCATTAGCTCCACTCTCAGGGAGACTGATAGAAAACGTGGGTCAGAATGAACATTGTAATGACTCGGCTGGCCAAGACAGAATCACTGAAATCAGTGGCCCTAGTGTAAAGCCACAGCTCTGTTGAATCGCTGTAGGGTGATGTTGGAGTGGCACCACAACAGTCAGACTGGAAGACAGCAGGCGCAAAGAGCCTGTGGCTATCAAACTAGTGGCAAAAGCCCGGAGGACATTAAGGAGAGAGTTGGTGGGGCTCGATCACCATGGAAGCAAGCAGCACAGTCTGGGGCAGTCAGTGAGGGCGATCCAAACAGATGTGTTCATGGGGCATCAGTGAAAAGTACCAACTGTGACGTTCCGGGTATTGCCCTGGCAGAATTCCTGCTAAGTGCTGGTAAATACGTTTGGAAGGATTGCTAGCAGGGCAATAGTTTTTTTGTATATGATGTTTATCCTGTTTTCTCCTCTTGGTCCATTCACACAGAGGTTATAGACTTCTCTTGCTTGCAAATAACAATGTCAACAGTTGAAAGACAAATAAAGCAGTTCATGAGGCACTTTTTATATCAAAGAGGGGTTTTTTGGTTCTTTGACTTGTAGAAGTATATAAAACAGATGTTAAAATGCAGTCGGAAAAATTGCAGTTCCACGTTTCTTCCTAAATAGTGAAGAGAAGAGTGTAAAATATGCATGAGGTATAGGAAAGGCACATAGCCAGCCTTGTCAGTGTCTTTCCCTAGCCACAGACAACTTCTTCGTTTAAAGAAACAGTTTACCCCAAAATGAAAATTCTGTTAACATTTATTCACCCTAATGTCCACCCAAACTTGTATGACTGACTTTCTTCTGTGAGCTTTCTTCTGAGCCCATTGTCAATGGGCTCCAAAACAATATTTTGTCTCCATTGACTTTCATTGTGTTCAGCTGTTTTTGTCCATGTAATTAAAATAAATGGGGTCCAAAACAACAGTTTGTCCCCATTGTCTTTTATTGTATAGACTGTAGACACACAAAAAACTCACTTTTGTGTGGTCATATTTACTTTTTTTTTTTTTTTTTTAATTTTTCCCAGTGACTATTCAACTTTTATTTGTCAATTTAATTAAAGTCAGTGGGGTCCAAAACAATATTTTGTCCTTCATTTTGGACAGACTAGTGTATATAGGCAAAAAACACTTGGACATTTTTAAAATGTCTTATTTTGTGTGAAGGTGTGTTGACATTTACTGTTACTGTAAGTTTCAGCTGTTTTTGCCTATATACTCAAAATTAATGCGGTCTAAAACAACAGTTTGTCCCCAGTGGCTTTTACTGTATAGACTGTAAAGACAGTCTTCTTTTGTGTTTACGTGCGGTCACATTTGCACATTTGTTTTTTTGGTTTTGTTTTGTTTTTTGTCCATATAATCAAAGTCAGTGGGGTTCAAAACAATATTTTGTCCCATTGTGTACAGACTAGTGTATATAGACAATAAATAAATAAATAAATAAATAAATAAATAAAAACCACTTGGGCATTTTAAAAATATCTTGTTTTTTGTTAAGGTGTGTTGACATTTACTGCTGTTCAGTAAAGTTTTAGCTGTTTTTGTAAATATACTCAAAGTGAATGGTGTCCAAAATAACAGTTGTCCATAAAAGACATTTTTAAAATGACTTCTACTGTGTTAAACTTCTCCCAAAAATGAAAATTTTTACATTAATTACTCACCCTCACGTCATTCCAAACCTGTAAGATCTTTGTTCATTTTCCAAACGCAAATTAACATATTTTTGATTAAATCCGAGAGCTTTCTGACCCTGCATATGCTGCAACGCAACTGAAACATTCCCAGGCCCAGAAAGGTAGTAAGAACATTAATAAGATGTGATATCAGTGGTTCAAACTTAATACTGAAGCTACAAGAAAACATTTTGTGCGTGAAGAAAACAAAAATAACAACTTTATTCCAAAAAATTTTTTTGTCTGCATCTGTGTTGCTGTTGACACAGGAGCCAGTGTTAATTTGTGTTATTATTAATATTTTAATTTTAAGATATGAAAACTAATATCTTAATTCGTGTTCTGAAGATGAACAAAGCTCTTACGGGTTTGGAACGACATGAAGCTGATTAACTAATGACAGAATTTATATTTTTGGGTGAACTATTCCTGTAAGGTGTGTTGACTTTTAGTTTCAACCTTTGTGTCCGTATCAAAGTCAACAGGGTCCAAAACAATATTTCATCCCCACTGACTTTCTTTGTATAGACTGTATGGACAAAAAAACACCAGGATATTTTTAAAATGTCAGCAAAATTTCATTACTTAGACCGGACCTTGGAGAGAAGAAAGTAAGTCATACAGGATTGGAGCAACATGACCATTTTCATTTTAGATTGAACTATTTCTTTAAGTGCCATGCCTGAAATAAATAAACTTTCCATTTTTCACAGAGCACCTGAAAATGCTCTCAGTCCAGTCTGTCATTTAGCGCCTCAGCGTGTGCTTCATTTTCCGCCTTTTCCGTGTCCTTACACTCATGCTCTTTAAACATCCCAGCCAGTGTTTTGAAACGAGGACCCCAGTCACAGAGATTTCTGTAATCCTCCTTGGGTTCAAGCACCCAGGACTCAATGGAACTGAGAGACTCGGCCACCGATCCCTCTCCCTCATATGCATACGTGACCAGAGAGTCATACGGAGGTGTTGAGCTCTCCAGAAGACAGTGATGGATGTAAGCTCGGATGTCCTCGCTGTCCTCGTTGGACATGCGCGCACTAGCCCGATCGGCCTCATCCTCTGATCTTATTTTTTGCAGCTGCGCTGTCTCTTTGATGCCTTTGGGATTGCGTAACGTACCTATGTCAAAGGCCTGGGTGTCCTCTTCCCCACCCCCCTCATCGTCGTAGTGGATCACATTGTCCCGGATGTCCTCTTTAGACGACATCAGAGTGTCCTTCTTCTTGTGTTTTCTCAGGCCCATATAGAGCACCACCATCACTGTAAGACACCAGAGGCGCATAACTTGTTTTGTGGCCAATACACGTTGACATACATATAGTACAGGACCTTTAAGTGACAACAAACTAGCGAAAAAAAGGGGGTGGTCACATGTTCCAGAACCATTAGCTGATTTCTTTTTTGTTCTGACGTGGGTTTTCAAAACGGAACTAAAGAGAACGGCAGCCCGAGGGTAGCCATAATGCAGTTTTGACATGCTGTCTGTCACCATCGTAGTGCCTCGGTTGTGTGAGAGGAGGGGAGGTAGTTTTTCTGGGCTTTCATCTCCCTCCTCAGAGGCAGACAGCGCTCACTCGCCCCACTCCACTCAAAGAAAGACGCGAGAGAGAAAGAGACGGGGAGGAACAGGCGCTGCTGCGAGAATTAAAGATTAGACCTAAAAATTCACACTTTATGAAGAAGCAGAGGGGAAAATTTGGTTAAATCAACCTGCATGTGTTATTAGGGGAAGGTTTTCAAGTGTTGTTATTTTCTAGTCTTTTAGAATAGAATATTTATTATCACATTCCAATCATTATTTCTGCATCAGCTCCCCCAAGTGGTTGCCGTAAAAAGGAATCTCTCTTTTCTGTAACACTGGCAAATGAAAATATGAAGTCAAGGCACATCACTTCACTGCACTGTCACTGTCTGCTACAGAATTCACTTGCCTCTTATTGCAATACAATGCTTTTATTGCAATTCTACCTCAGGCGTTTCTCAGTACTTTTGTCCTATTACTGGACAAAAACCATTAATTTTTCAATTGTTTATTATTATATAGATGATTCCACATACTATACTTCATGTATACTTTATATTATATGGGTGTTTGTTCAACTATGGGTACTTTGGCTTTTATAAAATCTTAAAATACATACTTTTCATAGCCTAACTCTTGTATTCAAACTTTCTGCTAACAATGTCCAGCAGTGTATTTACTCTACATGCATCATGGAAAAAATAGTAATTTTCTTCTAAAAATTCATGAACATTTCCTCCACATCTCAGATGATGTGCTGTTTAATAGACATCTGTGATAAAAATGTCTTTCTTTTTTTGTTCCTTTGTTTTGCTAAGGCAAATTTCGTATCCAGTATTTACTGCATCCTAAATATGCACAATTAAAATTCATGTTTTGCATAAAAAAAAAAAAAAATACAAATATCTATTTTTTTTTTTCATAAGTGATAGGTGCCATGATTCTTTTCCAGGTGAAAATTGTTTATTATTATTTCACTTTTTCACTTTTGTTTACATTTATCCTAGTTTTTAAACATGTAAATCATATTTCTATAATGGAATTTATTATTTTTATACTGAAAATCTCGGTCTGGGACAAGAGTAACCCATAAAATCTACACTAATGTTCAAGTATGGGGTCAGTAATGTAAGAATGCATTAAATTTATCAAAAGTTTTAGTTAAAACGTATGATATTACGAAAGAATTCTATTACAAATAAATGTTATTCTTTAGAAAATTCTGGAAAAATGCATCACATCAATGGAAAATGCATCATGTGCACTGTAAAAAAAAAAATAAATAAATAAAAATGTTGAGTCAACTTAATTTGTTACCCTGCTGCCTTAAAATTTTAAGTTCATTCAACTCAAGTTTTTGTCATGAAGTTTTTGAAATTTTAAGTGACAACTTAGATATTTGAGTTGATTAAACTTAAATTTTTAAGACAGTCGGGTAACAAACCCAGCTTTTAAGTTTAACAAACCAAATTTGTAGTTTAGTCAACTCAAATATCCAAGTTGTCACTTAGTACTTAAACTTTCAAGTTGACTAAACTTATTTTAAGTTGAACTTAAAATTTTAAGGCAGCGGGGTAACAAATTATTTTAAGTTGACTCAACAAATTGTGTGTGTGTGTGTGTGTGTGTGTACTTGTTTTTGCTACATTGTGGGGACCAAATGTCCCCACAAGGATAGTAAAACCTGAAGTTTTTGACATTGTGGGGACTGGCCTGTGGTCCCCACAATGTTAAAAAATGATTAAAAATAGTAAATGATGTTTATCTGAAAGTGCAACGATGCAAACATGTTTTCTGTGAGGGCTAGGTTTAGGATTAGGGTTGGGTTAGGGGATAGACAATATCGTTTGGTCAGTATAAAAACTATAGAAGTCTATGGAAAGTCCCCACAATTCACAAAAACAAACGTGTGTGTGTGTGTGTTTACAGTGCCATCATATTAAAATATTGAAAGCATAACAAATGTTTTTAATATTGATAATAATTATTGAGAATCAAATCAGCATATTAGAATGATTTCTGAAGGATCATGTGACACTGAAGACTGGAGTAATGGCTGTTGAAAATTTAGATTTACCATCGAAACTAAATTCTGTTTTAAAATATATTAAAATAAAAAACTTTCAAAACATAAAAATATCTTACAGAATTACTGCTTTTATTGTATTTTTGATTAAACAAATTCAGCCTGGTTGAGCATAAGGCTCTTTCAAAAACATACAGACCCCAAAGGTTTTGAACAGTAAAGTAAATAATGTGTAAAGGCTTTTGTAAATTCTTTGTGAAATAATCTGTTAGTTTTACTAAAAATAAACTTCTGGGGCATAAAAGTTAAAGAAAGTTAAAGAAGTTAAAGAAATACCCATACACTATTATTTACTTTAGCTGTGGTTTGCACAGTTGTCGTGTCCTGCTATCAGAGCCCTGAGCCAAATCACATGACACATATATAAAAATAACTTGACTACAAACACACCCCCTGTTTTTTCTTGCATCTTCTCTATTTATCACATTAAATTAAATGCATATTTCTTCGTCTTGCCAGTATTCTGTTGGACACAAACGAGTCTAACTCACCCAGCAGAATCACAATGCACAGCAGTATGGCCATTAGAGCTCCAGTGCTGAGTCCCATGGGAAAGAAGACGGCTTCCGCATTGCAGGAAAGAAGGGAGCCGTCTGTGTCGCAGGTACACACCCGCACCGACACCGTCCCTGTGCTGCTTCGGATCGGGTACCCTCCGTCCTCCACCACGACCGGCACCAGGTACATGCTCTGCTCCAGTCTCCGAAACCCCGCTCGCCTGGTCACCACTCCAGCTGTGCTGTCTGAAATAGAGCCCATGAGACAATCAAACTGTCTATAATGCAGATTTAGTGTAGGCCATTAATGATTATTCTTGATGCATTTGCATCTGGAGATAATCAGCGATAATCACAGTCATGCTCTTAGGGATCATAACCTGCCATTCCAACATTTCTCCATGACAGAATATTATGAATTCACGAGCCACTTATGCCGTACAGAGACTGGCCTGATTCCAGAATTAAGAGGAAAAATGGATTCCTTTGAAGTGGAAATACGTACAGAAAAAAGTGGTTCTGGTTAAGGGGATAACAAGCTAACATGAGGTACTCCTGGGAAAAGCATGATATACCTTTCTGAGAAGAGCCTCTGACACAGCTGGAGTCCAAACAAAACTAGGATGCACAACACTTCAGGCTGCTGAGGAGTATTTTAATCTCAATACGTATGTTTCTACCAACTATCATCTGTAGTGTTAGGGTTAGTTCACCCAAAAAAGAAAATTCTGTTAATAATTACTCACCTTCATGTTGTTCCAAACCTGTAAGCCCTTTGTTTATCTTTGGAACATAAATTATTATATTTTTTATTAAATCAGAGAGCTTTCTGACCCTGCATAGACAGCAGCTGACACGTTCAAGGCCTAGAAATTTAGTAAGAACTAAGGGGCTGACCAATTATCGACACCGATATTACAGAATATCGGTTATCGGGCTACTTGATCTGTAATAATCGGTACTGGCATTGGCCCTGAAAAACACATTATGGTCATCCCCTAATAAGAACATTGTTAAAATAATCCATGTGACATCAGTGGTTCAGCCTTAATTTTATGAAGCTACAATACTTTTTGTGTGCAAAGAAAACAAAAATAACAACTTTATTCAATATCTTTCTGGGCCTTGAACGTTATAGTTGTGTTGCTATCTATGCAGGGTCAGAAAGCTCATCAAAAATATATTAATTTGCATCCTGAAGATGAACAAACCCTAGTGAAAAATATACTAAAATATATTTAAAATATATTTATGTCATGCTAAGTACACTACAAATAAATGTATATATTAAGTACTTAATAAAAATCCCCTGCAGTTGTACTTTTATTATACTAAACTGGTATATTTAAAGTCTGCTAAATTGGACAAACTAATTTTGCACTTAATGCTCTTTAATTTTGCAGAAGTAGTGCTGAAATCCAACTAAAGATATACTTAAGTATATGATTGTGCAAAAGTGGAACTACTGCAAGTATACGTACACTTTAAATATTTTGCATTCAAAGACTGCATTAAAACATATTTTAGGCTTAATATTAAGAAATGTGTGCTGTGCACAAGTAGCACTCCAAATAAAGTTTAATTATAATATGTCAGTAAATATGTTTATAGACTTGAACCATACTTATCTCATCTGGAAGACCTAGTTTTCACGTAGTTTGCTCATCTGCAGGATGTTTCCTATCAGATATCAAATAGACATCTGCTAGATGTCTTTAAGATGTTTATGATTTGGAATTTGTATGTAAAACTGACATCGTACAGACATCTGTCAGATGTTTGTACACAGCAGATGCTTTCCAGATCAGGTGATCTTTAACTGACATCTTGCAGACGTACTTGTGCTATCTGGGTTTTCACCAGGGAAGGTCTTAAAGGTTTGGAACGAAATGAGGGTGAGTAATTAATTACAGAATTTAAATTTTTTGGGTAAACTATCCCTTTAACTACAGACTGAGGAATTATACTGGTTAGGTGGTAGTGTGGCCTTGTAGATAAAGCTCTAGGCTAAATCATTCCCAGTGTGTTCTACGAGTTTCTTTTTTAGTAAGGTACTTTACCCTAGGTCATTCCAGTGGGGAAGAAGTGTACATTGTTAATGTCTCCTTTGTCTGACACACCCATTTCAGGTCTTGGAGCATATATGTCTACGGAGATGTCACATTCGACCATTCAGACACTTCAGCATCATGTTGGAAAAGTCAAAGTGTCATCAGTAATCATTGAGTTTTCCAAGTTGCAGATGCAAAGTCAACTCTTGAGTCTTTGACTGTTCCAATATGGTGGATGGCTTACGTGAAGGGTGTCCAAAGCAGGATACTGGCCCTCCAAGACCGAGTTTGGACACCCCTGGCTTACGTATAGTGGCCCAAAAAAAGCGACATCTATGTATATATATCTATGTCATAGAGTCTCTACTAATGAGTTAAATTTATTATATAAATTTATTAAATAAATAAAAATAAAAACAGTAGTACTGTGAAATATTATTAAAATCATAACATATTAAGTTAAACCAGTTGTGCTGCTTAATGTTTTTGTGGAAACCAAGATGACTGGTTTCTGATCAATTTAATTCATCCTTGGCTGAATGAAATAAAATAATAATAATAATAACAATAATAATAAAACAACATAAAAATAAAACATTAAAAAAATATATATATATACCAAAAAATAACATTTTATTTAATAAAATGTTTTACTTGAAAAAAGTAATGGTGTAATTGTTTTTGTTTATGGCTTATCATTTTTTATTGAAGAATATTTTTAAATCCCTATGGGGAAAAAAAAATAATAATAAAATAAAATAATGGGAAAAATCTTCCAGAAAATCTCCTGTTGGATTCTATTTGCAGTCAGTGAGTAAATGTGGCCAAGATTTGTTACCGAGTGGGTTACCTAATGTAATATTAAACAACTTTTATGTGGCTACTTACATTTTAAAATGAGGAAACAATTACCGAGGGCACATTTAATACTATTATAATTCAGTTCATATATAAAAAAGATTTAAATTTTAATCATTTAAGTCAGTTTAGCCCATCCTTTCTGATTCAAGTGTCTAGCCAAGTGTTTCTTATGACCCAGAGGAAATTGTAAATACTTTTAAATCAAGCTTGAAAACACAGCTGGGCAGGTGCCTGCTGGTCTGACGGTGAGGGCTTTGCTTGGTGCTCATAGCACTGAGTCAACGCGCCGAGATGTGCTTGTCCTCGCCTGGAAGGTCGACTGACCCCGTCATGAGGGGTTTGTTACGCCTGGGCAACTGGGGGATTTCTCTTGACAAGGTAGGAGCCATTAAAGCACACCTTGTGCCTGTTTGGCTGTGTAGCCCTGAGTGACCCTGTCTCTGTGAATCACAGTTGATGATATTCATGTGCTGAGAACACTGGGGACGGAGCTCGGGAGCAGGCAGCGAGGCTGTAGGCGTCTGTACAAATGGATCATGCGCTGATGTGCTGCTCTGGGATGTAACCACTATTCACGTCACAACACTAGTTCGGGTATCTTAGAGTTTGTTCTCCCGGTAGGTACTGTTATATACAATATATATGTGTTCTCTATGTGAATAACATGGCCTGAAAAACACTTTTAGCCCACTTTTAGTACAACAACATAGCAACAGCTGCTGAAGTTTTTAAACAGATTTTTAATGTTTTTTTAAAGAAGTCTGTTCTGCTCACCAAGTCTGCATTTATCTTATTACAAAAGATTTCCATTCCAGATAAATGCTGCTCTTCTGACCTTTAGTAATAATAATAATAATAATAATAATAAATATAGCTGCAAGCAGCAATTGCGGGGCCAAGCACAACAGAGGCAGAATGAGGAGCTAATCATGGCAAGGAGCAACAGACCGACTGTAACAATGAGTAACTAAAGTCATTTTAGGATGATATCAGTTGAAATGGCTGAAAAATCATAAATACTACCAATAATATAATTTAATGGCTTATCACTTTTGACCAATAGGTGGTGCTGTTTACAAATTTATGTGATGCGTTCTGTGTGAGGTGACAATGACACACACAAATTTTGGTGTCATTATGCCAAAGCTTTACAGAGATACAGCCTCAGAATCATTTTGGCATCAAGCCTACAATCTGTAGTGGCGCTGTACGAAAATGGTTTACTCTATCGACACGAAATCCATAACTTTTAGTCAGGACAGTCCGAAGATGATCTGACTCAATTTTGGTGAAAATCCGATCAACGGTCTAGGAGGAGTACGAACAAGTAGGTTTTATACATTAATAAAAATGGCGGAAAGGAAGTTCATCCAAGTATGGTACAATTGGTATGTATGTTGTCGGCATGACCCAAGGAATATTTTGAGACCAGTTTTATTACAGTAGGCTAATGCAATCACAAGTTATTAGCATTTTTGAAAATTTCATTATTAATGTTTAATGAATGGTGTATTACTTCTGACTTCAATTTGATGGTGTATTACTTCTGTTACCGAATTGCTGTGGCATGGTCAGGGTGTGGTGACAATAGCACATATAAAATTTGGTGTCAATATGTCAAGGCTTTGCAGAGATACAGCCTCAGATGTAGTTTGGCATCTTTCCAGCAAATTCGTTGATGCGCTAAACGAAAACCGTTTCGTGTATCGACACGAAATTCATATCTTTTTGCCCGCATAGTCTGAAGATGATCTGAGTCAAATTTGGTGAAGATCGGACTAACGGTCTAGGAGGAGTTCGAAAAAGTAGGTTTTGTACATTAATCAAAATGGCGGAAAAGAAAGCTAAGCGAAGTGTGGTATAATTGATATGTATGTTGTCGGCATGCCACAAGGAATATTTTGAGACCAGTTTTATTACTATAGGCTAATGCAAACAGAAATTCTTGGAAATTTCATTGTTAATGTTTAATGAATGTATTACTTCTGACCAATAGGTGGCACTGTTACCAAATTGATGTGGCGTGGTCAGTGTGATGTGACAATGGCACATATAAAATTTGGTGTCAATATTTCAAAGATTTGCAGAGATACAGCCTCAGAAGTAGTTTGGCATCTTTCCAGCAAATTCGTTGATGTGCTTAACGAAAACCGTTTCGTATATCAACACGAAATCCATAACTTTTTGCCAGCAAGGTCTGAAGATGATCTGAGTCAAATTTGGTGAAAATCGGACTAACGGTCTAGGAGGAGTTCGAAAAAGTAGGTTTTCAACATGAATCAAAATGGCGGACAGGATGTTTGGCCAATATTGGAATAATGGATATCAATGTTTTTGGCTTGACCCAAGGAATCTATTGAGATCACTTTCATTACAACAGGCTAATGTAAGCTGAAGTTATTAGCATTTTTGTAAATTTCTTTATAACTTTTGACCACAAGGTGGCGCTGGCCCAAAAATTTTTATGTACATTCAGGGCATGGTGCCGAACATTTTTGTAATTAATGTCGAAACGATACGCTAATCTGTTCTCAAGATACAGCATTTTAAAGCTAAATTCAAAATGGCCGACACCCAAAATGGTTGACATGGGAAAATTGGATATGGTTCGACTCGGTATGACACACCGAATCTAAAGAGACCAGTTTTGTGATTTTTGGACAAATCATTTAGACGTTATAAAGAAAAATAGCCATTTTTCGTATCTCCTGACCACTAGGGGGCACTGGACCGAAACACTGCAGTTAGCCTCAGGTCATGCTTGTTATAACACACACCAAGTTTGGTGTCAATATGCCAAACTGTTACGGAGATATAGCCTCACATTGATTTTTGCTAGCTTTTCGTAGAATTCTTTCGCATGTTATTCGTGAACGGCTGGACGAATCGACTTGAATTCCATAACTTTTTGCCAGCGTTGTCTGAAGATGATCTGGATCAATTTTTGTGACAATCGGTGCAACGGCCTAGGACGAGTTCGAAAAAGTAGGTTTTACGAACAATTGAGAATAGCGAAAAAATTAAACCTTACGATTTTTGAATTTTGGACTTCATTTGACTCGGCATGAGCCAAGGATTCAGAGAAAAAAAGAATTTTGATTCTGTGCCTTACGGTTCAAAAGTTATTAGCATAAATCTTTTGAAAGTTTGGACAAGTGGTGGCGCTAGAGAGTTTGAGTTAGAGACTCCAAACTTGCTATGGTTAATGTTGGGACTGTCCTCTATCAGTGTGCAAAATTATACAACTTTCCCGCAAGCGGTTCTATGGGCTGCCATAGACTTGCGGCGGAAGAAGAAGAATACGCTAACGGATACAATAGGTGCCACCGCACCTTCGGTGCTTGGCCCCTAATAATGTTTTTAAGCAGCAAATCAGAATATTAGAATGATTTCTGAAGGACCATGTGACTGGAGTAACTGTGCTAAAAACTCAGCTTTAAAATCACAGGAATAAATTACATTTTAAAATATATTCATATAAATATATACTTTGTATATGTATATTTTATATACATATAAAATATATGTATTTTGGATCAAATAAATGCAGGCTTGGTGAGCAAAAGATTCTTAAAAAAACATTCAAAATCTTACTGTTTATATATGTGTATTTAATGTAAACATCTTTAGATATTCAGTTGAAAATAACCTCAATATATTTCTTTAATAATTAAATAATAATAAATTAAAGATAAATCATCAAATAATAAAAAAAAATAAATAAATAAAAAAAAATATATAAATAATAATAATAAAAAAAAATCACCAGAGTGGTTTTGAAACCTTGTTTCTTTCATTACATAAACCAAAAGATTTAAAACATTCTTCAAATTTTATGCTTATTAAAAAAATGACATAGGTTTGGAATAACTTTGTGTAACTAAATTATGAAATTTCTCATCAATGCTGAAAACAGTTGTGCTGCTTAATATTTCTGTGGAAACAAATGAGATTTTTTTTTAGAATTCTTTGATGAATAGAAATTTGAAATAACAGTATTTAAGTAAAATATGAGTCTTTTATAAAATTATAAATGTCTTTACTGTTACTTTTGATCAATTTAATGCATCTTTGGCTGAATAGAAGTAATAATTTCTAAAAAAAAAAAAAAAAAAAACTTGAATGGGAATGTGTGTGTGTGTGTGTGTGTGTGTGTGTGTGTGTGTGTGTGTGTGTGTGCACCTGGTATTTATCACGTTATGGGGACCAAATGTCCCCACAAGGATAGTAATACCAGTAAATTTTGACCTTGTGGGGACATTTGTGAGGTCCCCATGAGGAAACAGGCTTATAAATCATGCAGAATGAGTTTTTTTGAGAAAGTAAAAGTGTGCACAGTCTCCTGTGAGGGCTAGGTTTAGGTGTAGGGTGATAGAAAATACAGTTTGTACAGTATAAAAACCATTACGCCTATGGAATGTCCCCATAAAACATGTAAACCCAACATGTGTGTGTGTGTGTGTGTGTGTGTAATAATCAGGGTTGCCAGGTTTTAAGAACAAAATCCACCCAAATCCAATCGCAATTTCGGGGGTACCCTGGTAAAAAACGCGTTTCGGGGTTAAAATACACATTCTTGGGTGGGGTTCCCCTGGTAAAATTTGCATTCCAGGGGCTAAATATCACTTTATTGGGGTCGTTTCATGAAAAACAATCTGCAGCAACAGTGTTAAAGTAGCCCAATTCCACAGGAAAAGCGCAGACTTGGCAACACTGCTAATAATGTATATTTCATATACTTTTTTTTTTACTTAATCAGAAATGATGTTAACCATTTTGGAGAAGAATTCTTACTTTGAATTCTTGACAGAATAATATTTTGATATCCCTCTGAAAAAAAAAAAAAAAAAAAAAATACTTTTGGAAAAAGACCTCTAGACACAATTTCATGTTTGGATGAATTGTTATACCTTTAAGTGATGAGTTACTTTATAAAAAACCTTACTTCCATAGTCCCTGATTGTGAAGTTTCTGTTCCTGGTCTGTGAAGGGGATTTGAAGTAGAATCGGTGTTCTACAGCTGGCATGTCTCTGTCTGTGGCGCTGATGATCTGAATCACCTAGAGAACAGATACAGAACAGTCGGCTGAATAAAACACCACAGAAAGAGCTTGCATATTTTGTAAAAGCACTTATAGGGTTGAAAAGACAGCAGTAGTCTGTTTGATTGACAGAGCTGACGTGCTTGACTCATCAAACCTCACAGGGATCATTTGAGGTTGCTTACTGCCTTTATGACTCAACCACATGGGGCGGAACTTATGACGGGTGCGCTGTCAACTCCATAGACCTCTGATGACAAAGTCAAGCATTCTGAGAGAATGACAGGATTTTACACGGCGGAGAAAAATATCTAGTACTCCATCCCCTTAGTATTTTTTCATATTATATTATAAATCTACTTTCTTACTATGAATGCGTGCAAATAAATGTTATTTCCCAGGCACTAGAACCATCAAGTAGATCTGGAAAAGTAATGACTGGTTTCAGTTAAGTTCAACACTTTAATTAATCATCAACCAATTTTTCATTGGTCAGACAAACCGAGTCACGCCCTCAAACTCAGCTATTGGTTGAGCCAAAGTTGTTGCGTCTTGCTGGTCAATGTTTATACTTTTCAAAGGCTTTCTTATAGCTGCAAAGCTGTCTCTGTATATTTAACTGGGAAAAAGTTTTAAACTCAACAACATATCCAAGCATTTTTTTATGCAATTGTTAGTATTAATATTAATCATGGATATTTATTTCTGTCATTAAATAACAAGAAGCGATCATTAACAGAAAAGCAAAAATTCCAGCCTCCAAAAATATTTAAGTTTATTTATTTATTTAGAAGTATGTAAGGCTAAAATGACGTTTAATGATTTATTGCATCTTTGGCTGAATAAAAGTAATAATTTCCTTTAAAAAATTATTTAATTAATCTTTTTATTGATTTAATGGAAGAAAATAATAATTTCCTTTAAAATATTAAATTTTATTTTATTTTATTTTTATTTATTTATTTAAAGTGTGTGAGATTAAAATGACTTTTAATGATTTCATGCATCTTTGACTGAATAAAAGCAATAATTTCCTTTTTCTTTTTTCCTTTTCCGTTCAAAAAAAACTTTTGAACAGCACTGTGTAGTAATGTATAATTTCCTTAAAAAAAAAAAAAAGACCCCAAACTTTTGAACAGTAGTATTTCATATATATGTATATATATATATATATATATATATATATATATATATAGTATTTTATTTAATTTTTTGTATTTAATTTTATTTTATGTATATTTATTTAGAAGTGTGTAAGACTAAAATGACTTTTAATGATTCAATGCATCTTTGGCTGAATAAAATTAATAATTTCCTTTAAAAAAATGATTTAATTAATCTTTTTATTGATTTAATGGAAGAAAATAATAATTTCCTTTAAAAAATATTTAATTTAATTTAATTTAATTTAATTTAATTTAATTTAATTTAATTTAATTTAATTTTATTTTATTTTATTTTATTTTATTTATTTTATTTATTTTAAGTGTGTGAGTTTAAAATGACTTTTAATGATTTAATGCGTCTTTGGCTGTATAAAAGTAATTTCTTTTTTTAAAAAACTTTCTTTTTTATATTTATTTATTTATTTTAAGTGTGTGAGATTAAAATGACTTTTAATGATTTAATGCATCTTTGGCAATCTACAATTTCTTAAAAAAAAAACAAAACAAAAAAACTTTCTTTTTTATATTTTTTTATTTGTTTACTTACTTATATTTTCTAGAAGTGTGCATCGTTAATAAAAAAAGCAAAAATTCCAGCCTCCTAAAATATTTAAGTAAATATTTAAATAAATATTATTTATTTATTTTATTTATTTATTTATTCTGAAGAGTGTTGTGAGATTAAAGTGACTTTTAATCATTTAATGCATCTGGCTGAATCAAAATAACAATTTAATATATATATATATATATATATATATATATATATATATATACAATCCAGCAAAGATTTATATATTTCAGTTGTTTGAGAAATTTTCATTAAATTAATGAATAATTAGGTGCTATACATATTCAGAATAAATGTGCAGATTAGAAATGACTTAAAACTTCAAAAACAAATTCAAAATTCATAAGTTAACAATACAGTTTGGTAAATGGCAAAGCAACTACATTTGTGTTAGCATTAACTGATTAAAATGATTAATTTTAATAAATACAGTACATTTAAACCATTTGTTTAAATATTCAGACAGGAATTTCTTAGCATTGTGTAACAGCATGTAGCTTGATTAATTATTGCTTCCACATGAAAATTGCATATATTAGTCTTCAAGGGTTTGTGTTGATCGGTTGACTGTCTCTAGTGAATTTTGAAAAGGCTTTGTTGTGTCATTTATTTCGCACATTTCTACATATAAGCGAGGGAACTACGCTCTCTGGTATGAAAGACTGAATAGGGAGACACTGATAGGCAGCGTTGTACTGGGAGCAGCTCTCTTTCAGCATGAAAGGAGAAGATCAAGGCGCAGTTCTCTCACATTAATTCACTGCAGCGCCCAACAACAGGCCCAGAAACTCAAATTGAAGTACAGGTAGTTATTCACACATATGCGCGCACACGCACACACACACACACACACTCACACACACACACACACACTTACCTGTCCTACTTTTGCATTTTCACAAACAAACGTCTCATACACAAAAGCAAGTTCTGGAGGAAACTCATTGACATCCAGCACCTTGACTGTGACAGTAACTTTGCTGGACAGCAGGGGGTTGTCTGAAAGATCAAACAAAGTATTGTCCATGAATCAGATCAGTGAAAACTGCAAAAAATGTCAGACAAATTTCATACTTGAAAAAAGAAAAAAATAGGACAAATGAAGAACTTGGAAAGTCTTTGACGTGTTATACTGACACTTTTGAGGATCTGATGAGTTTGAAGTCGCTTTCATGTTACAAAAATCCTTATAACGCAGACACTGTACAAAAACAAAAGGATTTTGGCTAGATCACAAATCAAATCTAAAGAAAACTCTGTTGTGGCTTCATTTCATTAGCAAATCTGCTTGATGTAAAAATAATTTTCTTCCTGATTTGGTCTCTTGACAAATCGCAAATTAACTGGACTGAGGTTTTGTTTATGATTTTAACATTTTATTTGAGCTTTTACAAGTGAAGGACTGCTGCATTTTCATTCTTCTCCACTAGATGGGGATGTGGCCTTTAGAAAGTTGTTCTGCTTGGTTGTCTAGTCTGGTCATTTTGTATCTGTGCATCTGGATAAAGCACAATCCACCATACTTACTAACTTTTGTTGCTACAACAGTGACGTTGTGTTCTGTATTTCTCTCTCTGTCCAGGGCTTCACTGACAGACAGAGTTCCTTCAACAGGGTCAATGTCAAAGTAGTTTTCTGAGTCCTGTCTCCACTCAACAGAATATCTGCAAACCAGTTTATCACAGAAAACAACATTAGTATTAGAGCTCAGATATACAGTTGAAATCCAAAGTTTGCATACACCTCAAAGAATCAGCAAAATGTTAATTATTTTACCAAAATAAGAAGGATCATACAAAACGCATGCTAATATTTTATCTAGTACTGACCTGAATAAGATATTTCACATCCCTGTTGAAAAAAAAAAACCCAGCATATGCTGGTTAGGTAGGTTTTGATGCTGGAATGCTGGTTTTAGCTGGTCCTTTGGTTTATCCAGGACCAGCATAAACCAGCTAAAACCAGCATCCCAGCATCAATACCTACCTAACCAGCATATTCTGTTTTTTCAACAGGGATAAAAGACGTTTACATGTAGTCAACAAGAGAAAATAATTGTTGACCCTATTCAAAAGTTTACATATACTTGATTCTTAATACTGTGTCGTTACCTGAATGATCCACAGCTGTTTTTTTGTTTAGTGATAATTGTTCATGAGTCCCTTGTTTGTCCTGAACAGTTAAACTGCCTGCTGTTCTTCAGAAAAATCCTTCAGGTCCCACACACTCTATGGTTTTTCAGCATTTCTGTGTATTTGAACCCTTTCCAACAATGACTATGTGATTTTGAGATTCATCTTTTCACATTGAGGACAACTGAGGGACTCATATGCAACTATCACAAATCATTCAAACACTCACTGATGCTTTAGAAGGAAAAATAATGCAAGAGCCGGGGGTGAAAACTTTTGACCAGAATGAAGATGTGTAAATTTTTCCTAGTTTGCCTAAATGTCTTTTTTTTTCCATTTAGTACTGCCCTTCAGAAGCTACTTACATCTTTGCCAGAAGACAAATAAGTTAATTTTACCCTGATGTTTAAATTCAAAAAGAAATATATTACTCTTGTATTACTTTTGTACAGTATAATGCACGTCTTTATATATTTCTATTTTTTGCCAATTTGAATTAAAAAAATAAATGAAAAATATAAATATTACAACCAGATTAACCACTTAATTGAAGAAAAAAATACAATTATTAATAAAACTTTTTAAACAGAATTTTCACACAAATTTTCTTCCATGTATTAATTTTAACAGTAAACCTCTGTTTGTTTGGCAAAAATAAAAGGGTTTAATTTTCAGGGGAAACACTGTGAACCTTCCGTAATAGCTGCATGTGAGTCCCTCAGTTGTCCTCAGTGTGAAAAGATGAATCTCAAAAACATACGATCGTTGTTCGAAAGGGTTCAAATACGCAAAAATGCTGAAAAACCAAAGAAATTGTGGGACCTGAAGGATTTTTCTGAAGAAAAGCAGGCAGTTTAACTGTTCAGGACAAACAGGGGACTCATGAACAACTATCACTAAATAAAAAAATAAATAAATAAAAAAACACAGCTGTGGATCATTCATGTAACAACATAGTATTAAGAATCAAGAGTATGTAAACTTTTGAACATTGTCATTTTTATTAAAAAAAAAATATTATTTTCTCTTGTGGATAATATGTAAATGTTTTTTTTTTTCACGTTTTATTCAGGTCAGTGCTAAATAAAAAATAGCATACATTTTGTACGATCCCTCTTATTTTGGTAAAATAATTAACATTTTGCTGATTCTAAAAGGTCTAAAAACGTGAAAATAAACCCTTTCATCATTTACTCATATGAAAGAAGATATTTTAACAGCCAAACTGTTTTGGTGTCTGTTGGCCTCCAATGTTTGGAAAACAATACTGAGGCATATCAAAATATCTTCTTTTGTGTTTCACAGAAGAAAGAAGGTCACACAGGTTTGAGTATATTTTGTGGGACATTCAGTAAGTGACAAGCTGAAAGGTAATAGTGGGGTTGTTGATTCTTCTTAGTGATTTAAATGATTTGTATATTTTCAGACCAAATGACTCATTCAGGCTCCTTCTCTGATTTGTTTAATGGCCCTTCCTTTTGGCTACGCCAGTAGATAGCCACCAGTGAGTGAGTCAGTTTTGAGTCTAATTCATGACTGATCTAGCCCAGAGGATTCAGTGTCTTGAATCTAGTTCAACTCCATTCGGTCTTATTCTACTTCTGACTAGAAAAAGCAGAACTACTATTATTTCTTTAATTCTCATTATAATTGTATATAAGACTCCATTCCTGGCCAAGAGTAACATCCCATTATAACTATGATGTTGTTAAAAAAAGCACATATATGCTTTTGCTGAAGCCATCAACCAACATCATTTCACATTTCCTTATTAAAGCCTTTGTCTTTTTGTCTGATTTTCAAGTACTGTCTTGCTTGGTTCAAGGCTTACAACTCTTTAACAAAGAAAAAGATGTATATGGTAAAAAATAAAATAAAATAAAATAAAATAAAATAAAAAAAATGGAAAAAAATGGAAAAAATATCTGGAACCAAGGTCACTGAAAAAGGTGGATGGGCACCATTGCACTGTATTGCTGGGCAGTCTGTGAAAGTAAAAAAAAAAAAAAAAAAAAAAAAAAAAAAAAAGAAAGAAAGAAAGAAAGAAAGAAAGAAAGAAAGAACACTAGTCACATCCTCATGCTTCTATGGAGAGACTTCAGTTAACAGATACTGATTTAAACTTTGTTGTTTTCATAAAAATAACTACACAGAAAAACTAGTGTTAATAGATAATAATGAAAACAAATTTCTGTTGGATTTCCATTGACTTGTATACAGCTAATGTAAGTTTAATTGGCAACATTTTCTTTGCAAACTTTCTGATTTGAGTTTAGCCTGCCATCTACAGTATAGAGCCATGAAATAAATGAATATTAAAGTAAATAATTTTCCATACATTTCACAAAGTCTACCAAAATTACTTCATATCCACTAGCACAATAGAAAAATTAATGATGTCAGATGAGGCGAGTTTGTCAAAAAATAAAATAAAAGCAAATTTCCATTGTAATTACTATGCTACACAATTACTACACAACCTAAAACCGAATTTATTTTCTATTTTGTTGCTTACTCTAATTAAATAAATTTGATTACATACATGAAATCTGTCACTGGATGTTTGATGTTGTAGATTAATATTTATGCACCTTCTGCTCCTGTCTGTATGTGTATTGGCACTCTTGGTCTCTTTGAACTATAGTCTGCTAGTTTTCAGCCCACTGCTGTGACCTGCAGAGACCCCCGTTTCTTTAATATAAGCAGCCTAGTGGATCAGCAAAGAAAAAGGAAGTCTGCTTTTTCCCTGTAGCACCAGACCTTTATCAGTGTTACATTCCTGCCTCTTCCTTTCTGTCTCAGGTGTCTCTCTACCTGCTCGCCCGAGGTTTTCTGCTATGCAAGCAAAACTTCAGCAAAAGTCTCAACTGGATTCTTCTAGTAAGTGCTACTGAACACTGAACTTAGTGACTTCACAAACTGAGTTTCGCTGTCAAATCATCCCTTGTCAAATATACTCTGGTAAAGTTTTGTAGGTTATACATTTTAAATAAAGAAAACCTGACCGGAGGGGATCTAATGGATGTTTGGGAAAGGATTAGAACCATGACTCGTACTATTTTTCCATTCCTTTTCCTATAGGGATTTTAAAGAAGACCCGTAAGCCATGAACCAAACTAACCAGCTACAAGGTGGATCACAACACTATGATTTGAGTACAAAAGTGCAAGACTGCATATACTTAAAGGGATAGTTCACCCAAACTAACCAGCTACAAGGTGAATCACAACATTGCAAACTGATTTGAAGCAAAAAAGTATTTGAAGAGTACAAAAGGACAAGACTGCATACTTGGGATAGTTCACCCAAAAGATGAAAATACCCAATGAGTTACTCATCCTCAAGTCATCCTAGGTGTATATGACTTTCTTCTTTCAGACAAATACAATCAGAGTTATATTAAAAAATGCTCTGGCTCTTTCAAGCTTTATAATGGCAGTGAATGGTGGTTTTGAAGCAAAATAAAGTGCATCCATCATAACAAGTACTCTACACAAAATAAAGGCGTTCTGAAATGAGTTGATGCATTTGTGTAATACAGCTTTATAAACCATAATCTCTAGCTTCTGCTAACTGTTGAACGCATGTTCACAAGTGAGTAGTGTTCCAGCGGATGACGTAGGACGTAGGCAAACATGGTGAGAGCAGGCGCATTTCTAGGAAAACATCTGGGGCTGGTGGCAAAACATCAGGGGCTAGTAGTGGTGGATGGGAGCTCACATCATAATTACGTACGATTTTGTTAGACACTGGTGGGTGAACCTGGATCCTTCTAGGGAGGTCCGGCGGGCATGCCTCCCAGGAGAAAATTTGATATATTTTAAAGTTAAATTCATTAATCTGGTGCACTTTCAGAGTTCACCCATGTTCGGTGTGAAAACTGAACAAAGAAAAAAAGTTTGATGACCTGACTCACCCCTCTTCTGATATTCTGAAAACATCAAATCATGAACTCATCTTGTGAGCAGTCATGTTGAGCTTTCGATTCTAGTTCATTTGACAGATACTTTGCCAAAGCAGTGGCATAAAACAACATTGTTACACTATCAAAAAATAGTACATAGTAATGACTGCAAATAGCAAACATATAGTATTATCACAAAATTATAACTTTACAAAAATATATTACGCAAATAAAATAATACATTTAAAAATATATATTTGCATGCAAAAACAGGGCCCCATTTTTTTTTTTGGCTTGTTTTTCATTTTTCTGGACTCCTTTTTAATGGGTAAATTAAATTGTATTAATCAAAAAAGTCTGATTAATTAAAACAACAAAACTTATACAATTTAACATCAGTTTATCAAAATTTAAGTTATGTTTAGGGCCCTATGATATGTTTTATTTTTCTCACCTTATATTTTAGTTACCAGATTTGTTTTAGCATGTCTGTTTATTTAAATGCATAAAACAACTTTTATTTATTTCTACAACAGCCTTATGAAATTCTGTGTTGTGTAGGCTATTTAAATTTTTCTGGTTATGAAATAAAGGCATAAAATATTAATTTATCTTTTAATTCATGAAAATTTTATTTTATTTTTGGCAAATAAAGGGGATGTATTAATAAAAATTAAAAGATGGAAGAAATATTATGTAACGAAGTTTTATCAATTTTTCAACAGTAGTACTAGTTTTTGTAGATACATACATTCTATGTATTTCTGCCACAATGTCTAAGCTAAACTGGACTTTTATTTTGACGGGTTTCTGTGAATACCTTTAAATTTCTGTGCTTATATGACCCTGGTTTACTCAAATGAAACAGTGAACTGCTCACAAAGTACTCTCAGAGCAGTTCTGGAGATGTTGTTCATGCATTTTTTATGGCACCGCGAGCGATACAAAAACATTCAGGGCTAAAGAAAAATCTTTCGGGGCTCGAGCCCCGAATGATTAGCCCTCAACGACGCCCCTGGGTGAGAGAGCAAAATAAAACACTGGCCATGAATTAGAAGTTTAAAATGAGGATCTGTAAAGAAAATGTTGGAGGATTTCGATATAAGCCAAGAGGAGACTGGTTTTCCTTTGCTATAAACAAAACTTCGTTTTCGCAAGACTAGCATATTCACACCAAACCTTACCAGTGGCGGCTGGTCAATAGAGCCGCCCCCCTTCAAGTTAGCCCCCTTTAACATGTTAACAATAAGTTAAATATATATCGCAAATATTAACGAAATAAAATTATTTAAGGTTAGTCATAGTATTCTACTGTTAGTCATATTACCATTTATTGAAAATTAAAAAAAAAAATCTAAACTATATTTCTTTCATATGTGTGTGCGGGGCGCCGGACTAATGAGTGTCTATGTAGGTACACAAACTTTTGAAAAGCATGTGATTTGAGGCTAAGCTCTAATTGGCTTGTTTCAAATTGTCCTTGGGGCGCTGGGCGTTGCGCCCCGATCCCTCCCACTTTTGTTGAGAGCGAATCAATATTTGTTTTTATATAATTGGCCTTATATGATTGGACTGTTCTCATTCCGCTCAGCAGCAGCTCATCAGTTGACTGACAGGTATTAATCAATGTGGAAGCAAGCCAATTTCTCGAGATGAAAGAAAATTCGGTTTTATCTTTACAAAGATACCCGTTCACAAGGCGTTTGGATGAAGAAAAAAAAAGAATCAAGGAGCTTGGACCAGATCGACCGTACCTGCAAATTCATCAGCAATCAAGTGATCGCGGTCGCGCCTACACTCGGGGCTTTTCCAGCACTTATTATGGCAAACGGACTTGGCTGGCTGGTTGTGATGTAAGTCATGCCTTTTATTGTTTTCCGTGTTTGCTGTTTCAAAGTCCTGGCACCGAAACGTTGTGGACAACAACAGGGGTTCGCGATTTAAAACATCTTTCTGAAAAGTGCAAGCGGCATGAAAGTAGCCGAAGCCATCTTGACAACGCTATGAGGCTCCAAATTTTTGGGAAACTTAGCATTGCCCAACAGCTAGATGAAGGCTACAGGATTGGCATTAGAAGGCACAATGAAGAGGTCACAAAAAATAGACACATCCTGTCTAGAATAATAGACTGTGTGAAATTTTGTGGTGCGTTTGAGCTGGCTTTGCGTGGCCATGATGAGAGCGAGGGCTCGGATAATCCCGGGATATTCCGTGGCCTGGTCGATTTTGTTGCTTCCCTTGATGGAGTTCTGAAAGAGCACCTCGAGAATGCCACTGTGTTTAAGGGAACTTCAAAGACCGTGCAGAACGAGCTGTTGGACTGTATGTTGTCTGTTGTGAGGGAGCAAATAATCCAAGACGTACAGAGCAGCGACTTTCTCTCAATCCAGGCCGACGAGACCACCGATATTGCCACACAGTGCCAACTTGTGCTTGTGCTGCGGTACATTGACGCCAAAAGCAACGTGCAGGAGAGGTTTTTTGAGTTTATTCCTCTGCGTTCAACTACAGCTGATTCCATCGCTACAGTACTAAAAGAACGTCTTGCTGTCATCCTTCCTGAGGATCAAAAGAGTAAACTCATCTCCCAAACTTATGATGGAGCCAGCGTGATGAGGGGTGCCACTGCAGGTGTTCAAAGGAAGATGCAAGATGTGTACCCAAATGCCCATTACATCCACTGCTATGCACACCAACTCAATCTGATAATGCAACAGGCCACTTCTCACATATCCAAAGTGAGGATTTTTTTTTCTGACCTTGGAGGATTTTCCAGCTTTTTCTCAAGATCACCCAAGCGCACAGATGTCCTTGATAAAGTAGTCGCACATAGACTACCAACATCAAGCAATGTTAGATGGAACTTCCACAGCCGTGCAATCAATACAGTGTTTGAGCACAGAGAGGACCTCATCCGCTGTTTTCAATCTATTAGAGACTCAGGTGACTTTGACCCCGTTACCGTCAGAGAGGCAGGAGCCTTTGCCATGCTGCTGGAGAATCAGGATTTCAAGTTTTTTTTGCAACTTTTCCACAATATCATGCCACATGTGGACCTCCTCTATGCCAAACTCCAGAAGAAGGACATAGATTCAGTCCACATCAGGGGGAGCATCCAGCAGTTTCAGCAGGACATACAGAAGATCAGGTATTCCTTGTTTTGCATTTTTATTATTATTATTATTATTATTATTATTATTATTATTATACACTTTCTTATTCCTTTACAGAAATTCTCTCCATTCTCTGGTTGACCAATGCAGTGAAGGTGGTTCTCAACCTAAGAGGCGGCGGTCACTCAGTCCAGAGGTCCATGAACGGATTGCAGCAGAAGTGAGTTTTTATTTCAGTCAAAATAAACCATTACCAACAAGCTTAACTGCATTTATTTACCTTCTATGGGTACTAGTAAATGTCCTCTCATGTCTTTGATTTTAAGATAAAGAAATATTTAAATGATATAAATGAATATAAATAATAGTAAGAATAAAACATTGCCCATTGGTTTTGTTAACTTTACTATGAGAGGATTACTATTCCATGTTTGTGGGATCAATGTCAGGAGCAATAATATTGTAGTCACCAAAGATATTTACAGTTACCCACAGATGGTAACTGAAACAATGCAGTTTAATTTGTTGCAAGCACAATGGCTTTTGTAGATGATACAATGACCAGGTCTCTTTTCAAACAAGAGTCTTTAAGTGTATCATTATAGAAGCATTATTTTAAAAAAAGTTAAGAAGTATTTTGGAGATCAGTTTTGTTGATTATAAGCTGGTTATATTGGGCTTTATGAAACTATAATAAATGTATATGCATTTTTTTTTTTTTTTTTTTTTTTTTTTTTTACTACTAGGTGATGTTCTTAACCAAAAGGATTTGTTATTCTTCTGTTCTCTCTTGTGGACAACATTAGTATTATGGCCTTCATCTCTGAATCTGATTAAAATAATAGCTGGCATTTTAAAAACTGATGTCAAAAGTTCATGAAGCTTGACATGTTTATGAAGTTTTGACAAATTATGGATTCAAACACTAAAAGTGGTCACCCTTTATAACTTAAATTGGTCATTTTAAATGTAGCAGTTGAAATTGACACTGTCATAACTACATAATTTTTGTTTTTATCCTTTAGGTCTGTGATACCATACTCCGACACACATTGGAAAGGTTCTCCTTCACAGACCACCTCGTTAGTGCCACCTTGCTGCAAGCAGACAGGTTTGAGCAGTATACAATGGCATTTCCTGAAGATGCACTAAGCAGGACTCTGAAGGCCTATCCAGTGCTCGACGGAAGTAAGCTGAAGACAGAGCTTAGTCTTATCTACTGCAAGGAAGAGTTTAGAGCCTGTTGTGGTGCTTTGGACCTACTCCAGCTGTTTATGGAGAACAATCTTGAGGAAGTCTTTTCAGAGACTGTAACTCTCCTAAAGATTCTTGTAACCACACCCATGACCACAGCAGAAGCTGAGAGGTGCTTCTCAACCTTGAAAAGAATTAAAACATTTCTGAGAAATAGCATGACCCAAGAGAGGCTGAATGCATTGGCCATGTTGTCAATAGAGAAGAGACTGGTGACTGAGATGACTGACTTTAACCAGAAGGTCATTGAGAAATTTGCAAGCCAGAAAGAAAGGAGAGCAAAATTTGTTTTCAAGTAGTACTACTGGCCAGTGATTAGGCAACATTTCTGTGTGTGTGTTTGATTATATTAATTACTTCATTACTGATAATAAACCCAATTTGAACTAAAATTCACTGATTTGTGGTACATTTATTAGCAGTCGTATTTTAGTGTTTTTTTTTTTTTGATACATCACCTGATAAATGGCTTTTACACTCCGGTATTACTAACAGTTTTTTTTTTTTTTTTGCGCCCCCAAATTTTTTTAGCACCAGCCGCCACTGAACCTTACACTATGCCTACAAAATGCTACTCTCTCATGAACGAGTGTATGACACTAGATAGAGATTGCAGTTTATTAAGTTGTAAATATAGATATTTTTCTTATGCAAGCTCATCATTTCACTTCAAAAGGTCGTTATTAATGCCCCAGAGCTGTGTGGAGCACTTTTTATGATGGATGGATGTGCTTTTTTGGACTTCAAAATCTCAACACCTACTCACTGCCATTATAAAACTTGGA